>NC_050178.1:36288719-36478719 GCF_008315115.2 Sander lucioperca
CTCCAAAACACTAGGCCAAATAAACACTATTTCTTTTCATTGGGAACTTGAGTGTGAAGGGCCAGAATTAGTCTTCAGTTATGCAAATACAGCAAAGCCTCACATGAGTAAAATACACCACAGATTAAACAGATTTTGAATGCAGCAGGATTGGCAAAATTAGCATTTCAAATTGCATGGCAATCACAGATCTTTCTCTCACTCGGTCTTCGTCTCTCTGTCTTTTCGTCTGTCACATTGTGTTATTTCACCTTGGTAATGTGTTATAGGTTTTGACAGATTGCTGAACAATGTTCATGATAGATGTTTGTGCAGGAGCATAAGCACACACACAGCAAAGGAAAACAAGTAAAAGCAGAGAGATGCAGATGGGGGAGGCGACAGCTGCCGACAGATATCACAAGAGACTTGCCAGGTCAAAGATCTGTTTTTCAACACTGAAATCACTCAGTTCCCTTTGACAAGGGGACACGAGGCCGGGGGAAAATGACACCTCTTTTAAACGCTTCAAGAGATGGCGTTAAGCGTGTAGTTGCCATTTAAACAAGCCTCTCATTGTCGTCATTGGCGTCTATTTGGGCCAGGCAGGGGAATTAGAGCAGCAGTGAAACTTTTGCAAAAAGGCATGTTTCATAATAACTATCACAAATTGCTCTGCAGCTGGTGTCAACCCTTATATCTGTCAGTCAATCTCGAATATCTCATATCATTCAAAGTTTTATGTCTGATGATCCCTCTTCACAAATTTGGGTGTTGCAATGTGCAACATTTGCACAAAGATCCTAAGAAATCTTTTTCATCACAAAACTCCTGTGGATGTTTTTGTCTATTGTTTGAAATGCTAATTAAATAACTCCTACCTCTCAAATATATTCCAACCAGCAATACTAGTAAGTATGCATGTCCCTGTACACTCAGAGAGTACAGGAGGGTTTTTTACACTACACTCAGGCTATGTTTAGACGGAAACGATCTGAAGAGAAAACACATAAGTGGCATTGCGTTCTCACTTTTTATTCCGCGTTTAGACGAGCATTATGGGGGGGGGATCTGCGTGCATATGGTGACGCAAAAGTGTGTGAAATGTGATCCACCAAGTCCACGCGCCTGCATAGAACCTTCCTTCTACTTGTCTCCCTCTCCTCCTCTCTCCCTCTCCTCTCCCTAGTAGTGCGAAGCAAACAACAAAAGCTGACTATTTTCAAACAGACGAGGAGGTGGAGTTATTGCTCCAAACAATGCACACACAGACACACACAGACACACACACACACACGGCACACACATACACACGCACAGTGCGTTTTTACCCTTTAGACGGGAACGCGACGGTGGAGGGTGGTTTCACTTTTTTGCGTTTTTAAGCCCCAAAAATGCCGTCACCGTCTAAACGAAAGGCACATCTGACAAAATATTTTGTTGTTTTCACCCATGAGTGTATTCGTGTTAAACAGGGCCTTAGTCCTGGGCCCTGCGCCTCATAACCAGGGGCTCACTAAACCCCACTCTACAGCAGAGGATTCTTGACAACACAAATAGGTCTAATTTAATGAAAACAATATTGTACTTGATTGCGAAACGAGGGGACTTAAAAGCTGCATTTTTATATTAACAATGGATCAAATTTTCAAGTTTGAAAAGAGTCGCTCTTTGAGACAAACCCACATGAGAGTTATCAGTGAATGCAGGTTTAATCAATCTTCTAGTAAATCTACTAACTGATCGTGAATTATAGAGAAACGTGAAATAAAACAGTAACTTTTGGTGCATCTGCAGAAAGCTTCCAGCAGGAATGAAAATGTAATGGCAATCAACTAGTCTATACTGTAGATGTTATTTCTGCTGGCCTCTCAGTAACAAAACAATAAAGACGCTGATCTAAAATACTGACCTGCCAGGACTTTGGTTCTGATTTGGTTAGAAAGAAAACGTTTTTTTTATCTAATGATTTTAGTGACCCCTGATCGTTCAGCACCAGTTACATTCCATGATGTGATCTTAAGATAAGCTGGGGTTGAGGGCTGTATAGAGCTGCTGAGCTCCTGCATGTGACGTGGCATTTATTGACCATCAAGTCAGACCTAGACCTCTGTGTCCCTCTCAACCCTGAGATGATGGTCCGCCATCTGTGACTCGGGTAGGGAAAGGTTAGCCTGTCTTCTCCTGTTGTTAGATGTCTACTCGAACAAGACATCCCACACACAAATAGTACATGGAAGAGCACAGGTGTCAAGACATTATGTACGCATAGGAGAGCATTAAAAAAAAATAGAAATGTCAAAAAGACACACTGTATTCATCTTACAATACATCAAGATTATTATAAGTAACTGAGATTAAGCCAAAAGAACCACTGCGCCTCACATATTCACACTTAACTCTACACTCATTTATTTGGACCCCAATCCTAGTCTGTCATTGCCAGACCTGTCTCCACAGCACTGTGTAGTAAGGTCTGGCTACACCACACATACATTCTGGGATAGGAAAAAAAACGCTCTGAGTGTTTGCATTTCTTTAAACCAATTACTGTACAATCGTCTTGGGCGGCGCTAAGCTCCGGATGCAACGACTGTGGCTCTGTTAAATGGTCTCGGGAAGCAACTTGTTTTGGTGGAAACGAAAACGCCACAAAAGAAAACGTCACATACAATATTAAATTAACTGTTCACACAATAACGTTACAGTAACGTGAGCTATTTAAATTAGCTGGATACATGGTTAAACGTAATTTGCTCTAACCATTGTAGCGCCGTGTGCACTTCATCCATAGCAATTCCCACCCCAATTGGTCCCAAAACGTCCCAGTTAGATAGTAGATGCCGTAAACATATTCTTTGTAAATCTTTGCAATCATCCCCGAAAGAACCAAGCAGACCCGCCTTGTTGCACGATCCAACTTTTCTTCAAAACTTGCCATTTTCAGCATGTAGTTTGCTAGCTTGAAGTTTGTTGTCGAGTTTGAGAATGGTGAGAAAGGTGAGGGACATCCGGTGTGTGGGCAATTATCCTGGAAATGTACTTCCATTGATCCAGCCTACACCGATCCAAACCCAGCCTTTACTTCTAATATTCCCTTTTAGAAGTGAGACACAGGGACTGACATTAATTTGGATGATCTTGTGTGGAAATTCCTTCATGCATATATAAACCCAGCATCATATATAACTACAGACACACACACACACACACACACACACACACACACACACACACACAGTGGGGTTGTGTTACATTTCTGTTGGGAGCCCCAAGCTTAAGAAATGCAGTGACATAGCTAGGTCACCTAATGGGTCCATGGGGAGAAGAGGGGACATTGATACAAAAATAAATGGAGATTTTTTTTTTTGCCTGCATGTGGTCAGTCAAGCTTACAGAGGGAGGGAGCAGAGAGATAGTGGTAAAGATGAATCTGGGCTATGCAGGGCACAAAGCGCTCCCTTTGCAGGAAAGGATTAGCCGCCGCTAAATGAGCTGATGATTTTGTTCTGTGGTGCTGCTTCTAAAGCAAAGAACAGACAGCTTTCACATAAAGGCTTTTGGTCGCCGCTTCTTTGTGTTACTTCTGTAGTCAGTGAAGTAGTTTTTCACACTAATGTAGCAGCCAAGATTAATATCATTGGAGCATAAGCATATCTGTTTGATGAGCAGGAAAACCCCTTTGTCTCAGGTATGAAAGTAAGGATGAAATAGTAAATTGACAGGGTTTTCTGCTACTCTTATGCATTTATTCTAGCCAACTTAAAAGTAAGGTATCATCAGTGTTAATTGAAAAGCCTAAAAGCTTCTTGTGGGCTTTTTTTTTCTTTTTCTTTTTTTTTTTACAATGTTAAGTGAATTAAAAACAATAACGTTCAATTTAAGTGCATCTGTCTGCTCGCCCCACTGTGCTTCCATTTCTGATCTGCGTTTGTCCTTTTGTTTTCTTACTCAACTTAAATATGCGTAAATTTGCTCGTTTGCACACTGCAGCAGAACAAGTGAGACTGTGTGTGTGTGTGTGTGTGTGTGTGTGTGTGTGTGTGTGTGTGTGTGTGTGTGTGTGTGTGTGTGTGTGTGTGTGTGTGTGTGTGTGTGTGTGTGTGTGTGTGTATGTGTGTGTGTGTGGCTAATGCTTCTGCCTGAGTGGTGAGAGCAAGATATTTTGACTCTACATTGTCATACATACACATTGCATGCTCACATCTAGGTCCTTAAACACTCGTTTAAAGCACACGTGCACAGAGAGAGGTTACACACTGAGGCTCACATGCAGCCATGCACACACAAACATGGTGATATCAGTGAATGGGAATGCTGTATGAATACACAAGCAGGAATATACAGGCTTCTACATCCACAGTAGCATATTACATAAATTAATATCGCCAGCCTCAAAAAAAAAACTGTGCACCAAAGCAGAAGAGAAATCATAGCATGCATGGGGCACATAAAGGAATTGGTTATCTCAATTGCTTTTGTATTTGGTTAAGAATGTTCCTCAGCAGGTTTTGGAAATTTGAGAATGTGACATGCTGTAATGGCTCAGAAATAGCAGCAAGCTTAACCATGAAGCATGACTCACAGACAGACAGGTTAAGATCAAAGTTCACGTTTACTTGAATCAAAAGGCAAGTGTCAAAATCAGGTTAGGCTTAGCACAGGCAAACTTATCCAAATAGGGGTTAGGCAAAGAATCATCAATCCATGGATCAGACAGGAATGGGTTTCAGGTTGCAGGGTTCAGTGTTCAGGGTTCAGGTGGCTGGAAAGGTAAGGGCACAAAGCGAAAATCTGACCCGGGGAATAAGTGGAAACGTATATACTGCAGGGCTGATGAGGGAAAGTGGGAATAGGTAAGCAGGCACAGATAGTGACCCACAGCCTGACACGTGTAAACAGACAGGCGTGTGCACAGATAAATAGGCAGCTAATTTGGTTAGCCAGCAAGTTTCCCTATACGCACTAAGCTACAAAAACTAATCCAGGGGGCTCATTTCCGTTTTTACTTTTAGTCAATTCATGTAAAAATAATATTTATTCAGAAAGCTTTTGGAGCTTTGAGTGCAAAGTAAGCATGATCTCAAGTCAGAACAGCTCCAATTATGAGAAGAAGATCCAAATTAATAGGTGCTTCTCAAAATATCCCACGACAAAATAATTTGCCCTGCTGCATATGCTTGTCTCTCCTTCCTATTAAAACCACTCACTCCATACGGTTGGTTTGTGTAGTTTTTAAGAGTCGTTTGATCTTAAATCATAGTAGTGGATAAGCAATTTGAAAGTGATATGCCTCTCTCTCTCTCTCAATCTCTGTCTCACTTTCTGTTCTTTCTCTTTCTTTCTGTCTTCGTAAAGAGTGTCCTAGATATTTTCCCCTCTCCGTCAGGCAGGGATAGGGGCTGAACATTTGAGGCAGTTTTCTCCTCCTGAGGCAGCCACTTGACACTGCACTGTTTCCTATTGACTTGAATAGAGCAGGTGGACGGTGTGTCTGTGTGTGTGTGTGTGTGTGTGTGTGTGTGTGTGTGTGTGTGTGTGTGTGTGTGTGTGTGTGTGTGTGTGTGTGTTTGTGTGTGTGGCATCTTTGTCTCATTTAACGTGATCCTCACCTTCCCGGTCAGTGCTACTTACATCCCTTCCTTTGCCACTTTAATAACATCCTCTTGTTCAAGCAGCTCCACTCATCCCTCTTATTTTATTTGATTGAAAGACAAATGTTTTTCATTATACCAAGCCCCAATTACTTAAATACTCTGTTTTTCTGCCCTACTTCACCTTTCCTGTTGCTTCTCTGCCTGGTTCATCTTTTTACTGCACCAACCTATTTGTTTTCCAGTTTTTCACAATGGAGGGCTTTTTGTATTGTACAGTAGGTCTGCTTGCTGGTGTTTAAGCCCACTGCAGACAGTTTTCATCCCTGTAGCATGGTTTCTCTCTCTCTCTCTCTCTCTCTCTCTCTCTCTCTCTCTCTCTTGTTCCCTGAGGAGCCCAGCTGGGAGAGGCAGATAAACACATGGGGGCGCAGGGCTTAGCAACCACCCTACTTCCACAATGCCACGCTCTCCTGTTCAAAGGCCCCAGCCAGAAATGAGAGGGGCTAAACCCGAGCCGAAAATCACAGGGAGAGGAGGCAGCTGCAGGGAGGGAGCAACAGAGTATATAGACATACAGAGAAAGAGAGAGAGAGAGAGAGAGAGAGAGAGAGAGAGAGAGAGAGAGAGAGAGAGAGATGTTTATCTGGGAGTGTTTGTGATAATTAGGAGGGAGTATTTATTCTCTCGCTCTTCTGGTCACTGTTCTTCTACCATTTATTTGCTCAGATAAGCACATGTCACACTCTGCATGTACAGTATTCATCAGTTCTTTTAGCTGCATATGTGAATCTATTAAGTATGTCAGCAGTATGAGCACATTTCTGTGTGTTTGTTTGTGGCCTCATCTTGCCTCAAATCTCACTTGAAAACACTTCCGTAGGGAAATACCCTGCAGAGGTTCCAGCTGTGCAACCTGACAGCCAGGCAAAGCAGCATTCAGCCTCTGCCTAAGGTCTGAAGCTGCAGGAAACCAATGGAAATTTGAGTCCTCTGTTTATCATACAGCACTCTTTGATTTGAATCCCCCTTTAAGGTTGCATGTATTAGAAAATAAAAAGTAGTCGATGAAAACTCTACAAGGAGATTTGATGAATGGTTTTCCTATGCTCAATGCATGCATTTAGCCACAAGGTGGCATAAACCATACATTTTAGACAGATAGTGCACAATGGTTTCATGAGATGAGCTTTATGGCTAACATGTTTACCTTTTCAAAATATATCACACTAAAATCAGTGGGGACAGTATTTCTCTCTGTATTTCTTTATTTGATTTCACTGGTTTCCCACAAAAGGGTTTCACTTTGTCTTCAGTATGGCCAATAAACAGAACATCTGTTTGTTTAGCAGCTGATTCTATAAACAGGCAAATGAGCAGACAGAAGTGACAGTACATACAATAAATGGACCACGGAAATCAAATTGGTCCGATGAAAGTTGTTAGAGAATGAAACATACTCTCGTTTGAAACACACACCAAATGCAATGTTAAAAGTATTTCTTACCACCACATCCTGTATCTTCTGATATGCCATCCCACCATTAGCATGCTACAGAAGAAGACTTGATAAAGCCGTGGTTTCTCTGTGATACATGATATCCTTGCTATCAGAAATAGACGCACACATATTTTCCATTGCGGTTATTTAAATCCTGATGCCAGAGGAAGTGAGACTGTCATTTTTGTATGGCTGATATCAAACTTGTATTAGCATGGGATTAAAACCTATTTATGTGTTATTTAAGTGGGTGCCATGTTTCCACGGCAATGTGGTGGTTATAACGATTGAGATTATAACTCTTTAAGTTAGAAACTGCATAAAGATGATGCCAGCCAGACATATATTCAAGAAAAATGGAATAATAAAATTATTTATATAGCACTTTTGTAACATTGATAAAAAAAAGTGCATCATAATCAAGATAAAACTAGTAAAATAACATACAGTTAACAGCTGTTTTTTTAGTTAAGTGCCAGCTAATTAAATTACTCCCGTAATGTGATACAGGTGGTAGTACCTGAGAATACACCCCAGTCTGTCAACAATATAGTAACCAAACTGTAGGCAGCACCTCTGAAGATATACAGCTGGATGTCGTCTGCATAGCAGTAGAGTTGTACCGCATGTTTACCAATAATAAAGTCTTGCATTGCCAAACCATATCTCCAGTAGGAGTATGGTCTGGCTACATAGCTTATCTATTCTGGAATAGGGGAATCATTTCTTTAAAACAATCACAACCTTCCTGGGCGGCGTTAAGCCCCGGATGCAGCAACGGTGCCCTTGCAAAATAGATAGCGGAGATGGCGGAAGGGCAGGGGCATCCCGGATGTCAGGCTTCACCCATAAACTATACATATCTGTTGAGCCAGACTACCAATAATATGACTGTATGAAGGTAACACTGATAAAGCCCTTTATGGTGACATGTTGGCTGTGTGTGTATGTTGACATCTGTCTGATTCAGTTTAGTTTAACATAACAGCTGTACACAGCAGGCTCATATTTGACTGGAAATACTGCATCCTCACATTTATGGCACACATTTAGTAAACGCTCTCCTGCTTAGTGCATATTTATACATTGTGAATGCAAACACATGCCTGAGACAAACATGCACACTTCATCTCTCTTCAATAACATGCTCACAGATATTGCAAGATGTGTGTTAGGCTACTGGCTAGTGCAGCTGAATGATCTAATAATGCTGATGCTTATTAAATAGCGCCCTCCAGAGGCTGAGGGGCATTTCAGCTAGAGCGATATCTCCTCCCCAGCTGCTGGCAAGCTGCACATCCAGCTGCCTGTAATATGGGAGAGGGGAGGCTCGCACTAACCAGGCGTCAGATCTGATTATGCTGATCATCGTTGTGAGAAGTCTAGAGGCTACGGGAGGTTTATATGGAAAACTGGGCTGAGAGAGAGCGCGTATTAAGGGCAGAGGGTGTGTGTGCTAGAAGGTTGGATGTACAGTATGTGTCTGTGATTGTGTGTTTTAGAAGCCTATGTCTGGCTGATCCTGACTTTGGTTCCAGTCCTTCAGTTTTAACTCAAGACACCGAAACCTGTCGACCAGCCGCTGTCTGCCCTGTCAGCTGCAGTGTTCCCACCAGTCATATCTCTCACCTGGCCTCACCAGTCTTTATTATTTCCACCTTAAAATGTGTTGTGGCAGATATTGACCCCTGGAGTTTACTGAGTTTTTGCTGTGGTGGATATCCACTATAGGAAAAATCGCCAAATGTAGTAAAATTAAAATTATCAAATTGTGTTAGTACCTAAATTCACTTGAGTTGTACCCATGAGCTTATAACAGTTGCATGCATCAGTTTAAAGAAATAATGTAAATCTCATCACACCTGGTTGGCTGGAATGAAATTAAGCCACTTAATCCATTGCATTTTCATTAAACTAATGATAACCGATGTTAATGAATACATTCATACACATCTTTAGCTGCACTGGTATTCATTTTTAGCCCTCTAGCCACCGTTCACAAACCATTTTTTACTGCCTTTTGTTTACATTTTTTCAATCGTACCAACACAAAACTGCTGTACTTCATGTCATTAAAACTACTTATCACTCTCAGGTCAGAGTGATGAGAGAAGAGCTAATTATCTCTCTTCTTTGTCAAATGAGGCAGGCAAATTATCTCTCTGTGGGCCACAGTATTGTTGGAGTGGGCAGCGGAGGAAACAACTTAATTTATTCACAGCAGTGGTAGTGGACTGTATGGGTAGGAAGTGAGAGAATGCTAATATATAATATATATGTCAGTGTGGGTTTTTGTGATATTGATAATTAAGAAATGAGGAGTGTGTGCGGACACAACAGGTGTGGATTAGAATACAGAACGAACAAAAAAACAGTTGATGTGTTACATAGTGGTTTTCATTAAATTCCTCAGTCTCTTATAGAACACATAGCACAACCTCAGTATCACAAATGGTTACTAAAGCTTGTTTTACACACTGCTTTGCACTCTGACTCATTAAAAAATGATAAGGAACAACATTGTTGGCTTTATACTCATAAAAGCAGCAATATGTATTATTTTCCACCCATTTGCTATCTATGTACAGGCTGCAAAACATGTCTAATTGGCTTTAGCACTAGGTTGATCTGCTGCTGTTTGTATAATGTGTCCATAATGAATCTCCTCACCGCTTCCTGTTTTGCAATTAGGTATCTCAGCCACGTTTTTCTATCAGCTGTAGAGCTAAGAGGTTAATTAATCATTCATGTTGTTTACACAGGCAGACTGACATTGCATTAGTATAGAATTAGCAGGAGAGGAATACTAACAAAGAGATTAACCGAGTAAATAGCAATGTGTAGTCCAGTATCATCTTCAGAAATTGCATCTAATGAGTAATCTAATAAAATATATGGGGCCATAGCCTCATTAGTTTTAAAATTAAAGCTTTAATTATCCTACTGTATGTGTTAGCAGGTTCAACTTGAGCAAACAGACACTTAATTAGGCTTCCACTACATATTCAAAGGAATTGTTGAACCTTTTTACTTACTTTTTATTTCTTACCTAATCTCAGAAGCGATAGAGGGCAGAATTGAATAGAGGAGTGAAGAGACATTAGCCACACACACATACTCACACACACACACACACACACATACACACACACACACACACACACACACACTCACACACACACACTTGCCGTGATTTCCTCAGGCAGCCTTGTCCAGCTTCTGTTTCAGCAGTTACTCAAGTAGGATTCAGTAGGCTACTGGATTACATCCTCTCGTCTTCAATGTGTATGGTTATATTTGCTCCGGTAAGCTCAAGTTATAATTTTTTTTTACTGTGGATAACAGCTCATTCAAACAAACACAGTGGGTAGTATTTTAATATGTGATCATTCTACCTGATATTTGTGTCATCAAACTGTTGTTATAATGGCAGTAAATCAAATTGTGACTGAAGAGGTTTTTAAGTTTAATGTAATGCAAGCTAAGCTGTGAGGTTCTGTCTTTGTTTAATTGTAATCGCCTACAACCTTCTCTAACACATTGCTAATGCAGTTTTTCCTGTCAAATTACATTTTATTTTATACAATTGATATTTATTTCATCTAGTAATATACTTTATTCTTAGATTATTATTTGTTTGCTGCTGTGTTCAAAGTTTAGATTCTCCTTTGTGTCTGTGTTTATAGTCCAAGGGGAATCATTTATTGTATTGTGAGGCCAATTTGAAACAAGGCAAATGCTCAAGGGAGAATATGAACCACTTTTTTTCCCCGTGGTGCTGAAGTCATCATCAGGTGCCAGATACAAACAGTGCTTGTCTCTTCCTCCAGACTCCGAGACTCTGTCTGTCCTAATTCAGCTCAGCCCACACACTCACTGAAGCTATTGTGTCCATGTGCTGATGTAGCCAAAATGCTATCAGCTTGTGTTAAATTGGCTTCACGGCAGAGAAATTGTTGAGATGTCCATAAGCAAAATGGTGGGACTGCTGATACTCACTGTTCGCTACTTGGGCTTGTTACTAGAAATTCATTACACTTACAGTTTTAATGTTTCCTGTGGCTCAGTTTTGAGGTGTAAAACTCAACTGACACGTTGTCAAAGTTGCACTAATCATTTTTTTTATATAATCATTGGGTCAAATTATTTTGTGTAAAGTGAGAGATAAACCCACAGGTAATTATTACCCAACTCTCAAATTCCCCACAGCTGAAGCGTTTTAGTGTCTTTCAACTCATTGCTTTGTTTTTCGGCAGCAACAGCTGTTTTCAGCAGGCAAGCTCTAATAAACTCTACATGTCCATGGTTAGACAGACAGAGTTAGTGACGTCGCTGATGAACTTAGTGAAACATTTAGCAGCTAGAGGCAGATATTTCCTTCGGGAGTTGGAGGAGACCAAAACAGAGCTAAACGTAAAGTAAATATTGGACTCACTTTCATCAGGTGGCCAGAAACACAACTCAAAATGAACGCTAATGTTGCTCTGTCTCTGCTGGAGTTGTGATTAGGCATGCCAACTTTATAACGTGATAATATGTCCATGTTGTGTTTTCAACTTGTTCTGCTACCCCAAACGGCAATAAAATAAATGAATACTGCTTAAGTATATTCATCTTTGTTATGTACAACTGAAAAACAACCCAGTAGGCTACATTTACCATGGTTGGAGACACTGTAATCCAATGTTGATTGACTTGTTAGGGCAAACCTGTCATGGTTGACACTGGCCCAATCCCAAAGTCCGGACTCACAGACTCACAGACTTTGGTGCGCGTTCTCGCGAAATTCGTAAGGGCTTAGGGTTGTCCCAATGTCGAATTTAAAAGGGCGTGAGGGTTTGAGTACACACTTACCGAGCCCTTTCCGTGAGTCTGCATCGATGCAGACTTCACCAAAGGGAATTACCCACAGTTCAAAGTGTTGTGACGTTTACCGGGGAGACCACAGGGAAATCCGGAAATTACAAAGGTTGACCGTGTGGAAAGCAACAAACTTAAAATGAAAATTCCCAAACCGGCAAGTGTCAGCAACATCTTTGTTATTAAACGTCGCCAAGGTAACGTGATCTCGTGAAGTGCTGTCCCAATCCCATTTATACCTATCTGAGCTCATGTGGCCTCACACACTCACTCACTTAGCACCTGAGATCAATTAAGTCTGTGAGTCCTTAGTCCTTAGTCCTCAGGGCTCACTTTGGGATTGGGCCAATACCAATAAAGTCAGTTCGAAACAGAGCCAGCACAGCGGACGTGACTGATTTCGGCCGTTTGCATAAACCCAGTAATAACACATCCAAGTTTAGCAGTGGCTGATACAAACAACAAACTTCAACACAACCTTCCACAACAAGTCCACCATCTTTGCTGGGGTCCAGACATAATTTCAGTCACTTGTCACTAGTGCAGAGGGTGATCATTTGTATGAAGTCATAACAGTGTGCAAAATAAAAACAGCAGTGTCAAAGCTGACATAGCATATCATGCCAAAGGTTTATCCTGACATTAGAACATTGGATTTGTTAAGTTATTTGCACATGTGTAAGTAGTGTAATCATTATCAAATCATGCATATAGACAAAATAATTCTCATTTGATTGTTGTATGTGGAATGTGTTCTGTGTGATTTCACAACACTGTACAACACCAGACTCATGGCCAAAAAGAAGAAAAAAAATCTAATTCCCAGTAGTTTGAAGGTCCCATTTCCTCATCTGTGCTTGGCCTTAAGTCATCTATTGGCAACTAACTTTAGATTTTTCTTTCTTTGTGCAGCTCTTTGCCATTTTTGCATTTGCGACATGTGGGGGCTACTCTGGGCAGCTGCGGGTTAGTGTGGACTGCATGGAGAAGGCCCTAAGCAACCTCAGCATTGGCATCGACTTTGCTTATCCTTTCAGGTGAGTTCATTCATTGTCTCAAAGTATGATGGTAGGAGTATGAACCGTGATGATCCATTCCTGAGTTTGTAGTGTGAGCTTTTCTAAACACAAATACATCAGTACAATCTGGACAGAATATGCAAAAGGTTTTACAGCCTATTAAAACTAAAACTGTTAAAATACAATTTGGCATATCTCAGAGGGCAGATAGATCCCAATTGTACCTCAGAGCGAATGTTAACTGAAAATCTGTATAAAGACCTTTTTCTTTCTAAAGGTATAATGCTAAAAGTCAGAGGATATCAGAGAAAGTTATAAACAAGGGAAGACGTATACAAATGAATCACTGTATAATCATTTATGACCTTATGAGCGTAAAATCATTTTCTGTAGTGAGTAGGATTTGACCCCTATACCTTCTTCTGTCTATCAGGTTGCACCAGGTGTCCTTTGAAGCGCCCGTGTGTGAGGGTATTAGGAGGGAACGCGTTTTCCTTATTGGAGACTATTCATCCTCTGCAGAGTTCTTCGTCACCATTGCGGTCTTTGCCTTCCTGTATTCCCTCATGGCCACCATTGTCTACATCTTCTTTCAGAACAAGTACCGTGAAAACAACCGAGGACCACTCATTGTGAGTACAATGGACTCCAACCGGGGACATTTTGAGTTGCTAGTGGGAAGTAGTCTATATCCACGACGTTGGAATTTTAAACTCCGGTGGATTTATGAGGACTATGGTTAACTGCTCCTCAGATCTCTGCAGGGTAAATCCAGACAGCTAGCTAGACTATCTGTCCAATCTGAGTTTTCTGTTGCACGACTAAAACAACTTTTGAATGTACACGTTCCACCAAAACAAGTTCCTTCCCAAGGCTATTTTGCAGCAACGCCGTTGCTGGCTGCATAGCGCTGCCCATGACGATAGTAATTGCTTTAAAGAAATGCCAATCAACCAGAGCATGTTTTTCTCCCATCCCGGAATGCAGTGTGGACTAGCCAGACCCTCCTCCACAGCACTGCAACAATGCAAGACTAGTGGGAAGTTACTCGACATTATATAATCTTCCCCTTAAATTCTCAATTAACTCTATTCCTGTGTTTCCATCTTACTCTGACTCTGCAACATGACATCATGACTTCGCGTAAACATACACGCCACTTTCCTAAAGCCAAGTGGCGTGTTATCTGTATCTGTATACATTTTGAGCTATCCGCGTGTATGTCCACGCTGTATACAGCGGACGGCAGTCTGCAACGTTGGGTTTAGGAAAAGAAGAACCAGTTGGGATTAGGAAAAGAAGAACGGGGTTGGGTTTAGGAAACGTGACACGCGGGTTGGGTTTAGGAAAAGAAGAACGGGGTTGGGTTTAGGAAAAGAACAAACATGGAAAGGAAACATCACACGCGGGACACGAAGGAAACGTCACACGCAGGACACAATCCCTGCTCTCCTGGGTGAAATTCCTGTGTTTTACCCATCCTCCACCCCGACCAACTTCCCCATGCGGATTTTAGTCCTTTCATACTACTCGCTACGGCGTCAATTCACACGCAATCGCAAGGTAATGTAAGTCAAAGGAGGCCAAACAGTGTTGATAAATACACTAAAAAGTGAGTATGCGTCTTGATAACACGCCAATAATGGCATACGAATTGGCGTGTCATACATACGCCACTTCATGAGATCAGTCTGGACTCTGCCAAATGAATCATAATGCTAAGACATAGCTGCTCAAAGCAAGCCCCATCATTCAACCACTACTTTAACAAAGTAGTGACAAAATAATGTTGTGGTTTTTTGAGATGAATGTTTTTGATAATCTGTCTTCTCTCTCTTACACGCCATCAGGACTTTGTAGTGACAGTGGTGTTTTCCTTCATGTGGCTGGTCAGTTCCTCTGCCTGGGCCAAGGCTCTGTCTGAGGTGAAAATGGCCACTGATCCAGATGAGGTGCAGCTCCTTATCTCTGCCTGCAAAGTCCAGACCAACAAGTGTGTCTCTCTGCATGGACCACGCTGGTCCGGACTCAACACCTCAGTGGTAGGTTCACAGGATGTGTGTCCCAGCTGAAATTTAGCAGTTGAAACGTTTTAAATAGTTCAAATACCAAAACAGTTGAAATTGTAGCTGATGTGTCAGTTAAAATGGGATCACTGAAGGAAGTTGAAATAGCAGTTAAAAGGAAGCGCTGAAAGAACTTGAAATTTTTAAGTGTAAGCGCTGAGTGAAGTTGAAGTGTCAGTTAAAGTACTGAAAGGATTTGAAAATTCAGCTGAAGTGTAAGTGATGACTTGAGCGGGATGTTTGAGTTGATGTGGAAATCCTGAGAGAAATTAGTGGCAGTTCAAGTGTATGAACTAACAGAAGAAGTTCAGCTAAGGTGTCACTACTAAAAAGCAGTTGTTGTAAATTGTGTATGAACTGTGGAAATTGTGAGAGCGAAATAAGTTATTTTGTTGTTGTTCAAATAGGAAGACCTGAAAGGGTTTGAATTGTCAGTTGAAGAGAAAGAGATGGATACAGTTAAAATGGTATTTGTATTGGTATGTGTAACTGAAAGCTGTTAAATTGTCAGGTGAAGCTGAAGTTGAGAGAGGATAAAGAGGATGATTAAGTGTCGAAAAGGTCCAAAAATTTCTTTTGAATGAAGAAACTTTCCTAAAGAAGATAAAAAAATGTTTCTACGTGGAGGTATGTTAAAGTAGTTGAAAAATTAAAAATAGCATCCAGCAGAATAAAGATATAGGAATACTAGAATACGAGTGTGCAACGCGGACTAGAATTTTTAATTTGCTTAATATCGCTTTGTCTCGTTCTCTTCCCCTTTAGGTTTTTGGGTTTCTCAACTTTGTTCTATGGGCTGGGAACATCTGGTTTGTCTTTAAGGAGACCGGTTGGCACAAGGGCGCTACAAGGTTAGCAGGCGGGGCATCTGAGAAACAGGCCAACACCTTTAACCAGCAGCACTACAACCAGGGAAGCTTCGACCAGTCAGGGAGCTACAACACCCAGGGAAACCTCGGACAGCCATCTGAGTACAGCCAGGTGGGAGGGCCCACCTCCTACTCCAATCAAATGTAGCCGTGCCTTTTAGATTCGTGAGTGGCACTTCTGCATTTTAAACTAAGGCAATCAGGGGGTTATCAGAGAGAGAAAAAATATGGTCATAAAATAAGGCATCAAAGGTGTCAAGTACACCCATTGTACATACAAGTATTGTTTGGTATTATATAAAATTATTAGATATAGTCTTTTACTCCTTCTCTGTCAGAGGTGTTGTTTGCTGATTGTTGTATTTCTTGTAGTTTGAAACTCGTAAGTGATGGCCTCTCTCTCTGTGCTTGGTAATTGACATTCACTGTTACGACTGGATGTCTTTTTCAAACTGGTTTGCACTGTTTTGGAAGGAAAAAGTGCTCCATGTTTGTATACATTTTTGTTTCGAAAATGGGGTCGACTCAGTGCATGATGTCTTACTGTACATGTGCTAATATGCTCTCTGTAAAACTAGTAAAGTAAACAGTTTATCTCTGAAAGTTTACAAAGATCACATGCCCTGAATCATTACTGAAAGTTTATTTAGATCCCTATTATAACATGTATATTCTTTTTTCTAATCTAACTGGAACTATATTTTGATATTGGGTGTTTCTTATTTAGATACATATTCAGAATTAGTGACATTTCTGTTATATTTGTTAGAATAAATAGATTCCAACTCATGTCTGACATTGATCATGTCAGAAAGTCTAAACACTTCATTTACAAAAAAACTGTAAACTGCAAAAAACACTATACAGGAATTGTGCAAGACAAAAGTACTGTATATGCAACCATTGCAGTATGTTTATGTTCCCATGGTTTCCACTTCTTAGTTGCATCTGCACAGACAACATCACACTGTCATTTCATATTTATGATGTAAAGAGGAAGATGTTCTCCCAAATTGCAAGTGGCCGCTCCTGCTACAAATTGCTGTGACTGTTTTCTATGCTATCCTCAGACTACTGGGAAATTATAACCATAAGTTATACCTCTCTAAAGCATGTCCAGAGTATTCTTTTACACTGCTGAAGCCCAGCAAAAAATGGCACATCAGTACTACAGTGATAATAGGGCTCATAACTAAAATTGAGTTTTTGTTGACTTTAAAATCCCAATTCAGTTTTGTACAAATAAAAAAAAAAACTGCAATTTATGTATAGTAATATTCAAAGGATAATGCCCGTTTGCTGTTTGATATGACTTGTGCAACCCTGTTTCTTGACCTCCAGCATGTGGCTTGCATCAGTATAATGAAGCAGATTGAACATCCATGTACAGTATGTATCATAGTCTGACATCCATGATTAATGTGTACGGGTCCATATACTGCCACGTGCATTTAGTTAATGAGCGTGGATATTTTACAGGCATTCATCCTAATAAAGATGCACAAATTTACCCATAAACAAGCTGTTATCCATGTTTCGGCTCAGATCTCTTTGTCTGCTCTGTGTGTGAAAAATGTACATAAACGAGTTAGTTTCTCTAGTTCAGTGATTTTCAACCACTGGCGGCACACTAGTGTCGAGATCGTCCTGTGTTCCGTGGGGAATTATCCGATTTTACTTAATTGGTCCAACAATTTTTTTTTATTGAGTTACTGCAAATAGTAACTCATTGCCATTGTTGCGCATCTGTGCCTGCAATGTGATGACTGGCAGATAAATTAAATACTGTTCTGTGTCAGTAGGTGGGAGTATAGCGCAATAATGACCTCGTTGATTTAAGACAATAGAATTACTGCCACCTGTGGCAGTGACAAGATGTAAGCAGTAGGGCCGAGATCATCGATGTAAGCCTGCAACAGTGATATGAAAAATGCAGATTCTGATCTTATTAGGCTACAATGTGTCATTTTGTAACATTTTTGGTTGGTGGTGTGCCGCAGGATTTTTTTTTATGTAAAAAATGTGCCGTGGCTCAAAAAAGGTTGAAAAACACTGCTCTAGTTGATGGATCAGATTGTACACCTGATGTTATGCAAGCACTTTGTCCTGAAAAGTGGTTGACCCCAGACCTTTGACCTGTTGCCTTGGTTGGATGGTCTTTGAGGGATGCTTCTTGTTCCATGAGTCTGCCAGGTACAATGAGAAGCCCACAATGACGGCTGATCTTTCTGTTGTTACCTGGGACACACAAAATAAGTAATTTACATGTCAATCAATTAAATGGGCCTTCAATATGCAAGTAGCCTACTCTGCACCATTTTTACAGTCACGTATTAACATTGCTCTGTATTCCCTGCTTTCCTAGTAGGCTACCCAACTGCTTCCTCCGCTGCTTCTACGGCACCCCAGCATTTCCGGTATAGCATAATAAAAGTCAAACCATAGACTGTATTAACCCAAAGATCCATCTATGACTATATCTATTTAAACCGTCTCTTATAGAGCTCAACAGTGACCGGCCACTTTTTTAACGGCTCTGGTTCCTGAAGTGTTTTTCCACATTCAATTGTTTCATTGACGCTTTGAAAATTGCTTATATATAGAGTTTTAAGTCTGGAACCAAGCCAACCAGCTCTGAGATGAATCCCAGGTAGCAAACAGACGTTGGGCCAAAGTTGGGCCACCGTCTGCTGTTGTGTTGGGCCAATGTTGGGTGCTGACGTTGGCCCAACGTAATTTGGTTGGGCCAACCATGTCATTAGACGGCCAGCAGACCTTCTGCCAACCTAAAAAAATACCTTACCAACTTAAAAACCAACTTAAAAACCACTAAAACGTTGGGTCAACCATTTCTTTCTATCTTCTAACAAATATAAAAATATAGCCTATTTTAACCATCTGCCAACTTCATAAATAGTAAACCAACCTTTTGCAAACTTAAACTTAAATAGGCTTTACCAACCTTATCCTCAAATTTTAAGATTATGACATGGCCTATTCATTGTTGAATTGCATTAAGAGACGGCACAACAGACAAACTGAATTGGTTATAAAAATGAACCTATTTATTGGTAACAAAATGAACTTTTTTACTGCAATTTAATGCAGTTAACAACGTGATGTGGTGCTGTTATTACTAACTAGAGCAGATAATAAATAAATAACACTCAGAAAACTTACTAAAGAAGTCCAACTGTAGGCGTTACTTACAGGGGGGAGGAGGGGTTGCAACCCCCCAAAAAACCCAGAACTCCAGCTAAACAGTCACGTCTTGACATGTATTTTGCACCGCCTGCCACAAGCTCTTTGTCTGCAACACGACAAGAGGCCATAACGGAGAAATTCATTTTGTTCATTTGTAAGGACATGAGACCAATCAGTGTCGTGGATGGGGCAGGCTTCAGGAAGTTCTGTCAAGCACTGGAACCGAGGTACCGTATCCCTATGCTACAACTGAATAGATATGCATGAATAAAGGTTGAATGCACTGCTTCCACTGGTTTGATTATTTACCGTTTCATGTCAAGGAAAAGCTCCATGTTTACCACAGCACAGCTCGCTCGGAGCGTTCAATGTCGGTTCTATATAGGCTACTGTGAAACTTCAATTAATGTTAATAATATTTGTTTCAATCACTGAATGAAGCCTGCTATATTTAGGACAATAGTCACGACCTTAAATTGCTTGCACAAAACTCTTGATCAGCACTCAAAATGTGTTTATTGTTGTTCATTTTAAACCGTTATGCGCACTGCCGCACATTGCACAGAGAGCGTGAGGGCGAGAGAAAGAAAGTGCTCGAGTGAGCAAGCGAACAAGCGTGAGGTCTGCGGTCTTGGCCATCATTTGATTTACTTGTTTTTGTGTAGGTAATACGTTGTCAAATATGTTTAAACTTAAATAGACTACCTATACAAGTAGTTATGTCTCTTTGTATTAATTTGTCCTGTTATTGACGTAATGCGCGTCATTGACAAAATGCACGTCATTGACAAAATGCGCATGCGCAACCAGATTCGAATAGTTCGAATATTATGTTTTTTTTTAGAGGGAATATTCGAACGTCATTTTTGAGCAATTTTGACAGCCCTAGTGTGTGGCTCTGATGATGAAGACGGAGCGGAGGAGGAGAAGCAGCAGCATATTCTCCTGTAAAAAAACAACAAACATAATGGAACTTTTTAGAACATTTAAGACGTGTCGTTATATTTAATTACACAACCCAAAACAGAAAAAGTTGGGGTGTTGTGTAAAATACAAAAACAGCAAACAGAAAAACAGAATGTGATCATTTGCGAAAAGGACATAGTCAACATATCAAATGTTGAGAATTACACATTTTACTATTTCATGGTACATTTTGATTTTGATGCCAGCAAGACATTTCAAAAAAAGTTGGGACATGTTGGGGTAGCAATTTTTTTATACATCTTCATGTAGTGAAGATAAGGCTGTAGGCATAGTGAAGATGAAATACACCTCTGTTTAATGGTGGGTTAGACAGAGGAAGAAAAAACAAGCATTGGAAGACACTTACATTCACTTTCACAGCTGCTGGAATCTGCAGGAGGGGGAGGCATCTGCTTTTCTGTGTTAAAGAAAACAATATAAGTAGTAATTATCAAAATGTAAATTAATTTAAACTACAAACACTTGCAAAGGTATTTAATCAGCCTTGAAAAACATCACCATTACTTGTTAAAGGCCTTGTGTACCTTTTTTTTCTTCCTTCATGTTGGTCTCTACTATACTTCAGCCAGGTTTTTATTTTTTCCTCGGCTTCCACCACTTTTGCTCCCTGTTTGTTGGCTGCATCTGTCAGCATGAAATTAAAGAAAATTAACCAGAGAAAGGGTTAGCCGACAGATCATCTGAGGTGTATTTTGTGGAGTTCTGTATCATTAGTCGATTAGCTGGCATTCTTCCATTGACTTGATTGTATTTCATTCAATGACACATTCTGTGAGACTGTAAGGGGTTGTTTCCCTTTGTTGCTATTTGTAAGTTATATCTAAGTTTTGAATGTTTTTAAAAACATATCACCTATGACAACTTTTGCCAGCAAGAGTGTAGAAAAGGGGCTCTTCTGTCCTCTCCCTTGCCAATTAAAATTGTTGGCCAACTCACTGGTTATTATTTCCCTCATGATTCTGTGGACAATGTCTTTGGCAGATGTTCCACCCAAGCTGGATCTTACCAGCTTAGACAAGATATCTTAATCTTGTCTATGAAAATAAATGATGTGTTAAGCAGCAGTAAATCAGGTCAAGGTCTCTACATATGTTGGTATTATTTTAAGTGAAGTTACAGAACATCATTAAAATTTACCAGAGAAGGTTGTGTGTCTGTGTTTGACAGCCTATCCTCCAGATTTTTTATGCCCGCCATGCTCCTTAATGGAAACTGAAACTCCTCATTTACAACTTCAGCTGCATTCTGTCTTCACATAATGGGCTGAAGGAGGAGCGTATTCTGCCTGACTTGACCCTTTATCTCTTCCAGCATCTGGTAGAGCCGGAGTTCTCTTTCTGAATCAGACAAACATAAGATGCAACATTTATGCATTATAACTACACAGAATTAAACGTATAAAGAGAGTGACTGCATCTCTTCTTTTGTTGTCTTTATCATAACATAACTTTTCCAGCCTTTTGTTGAATCCATCCCAGCTTTTTTTTTTGAGACGTGTCGCTGCCATTTAAATTAAATTAAAATTTTCAACATTTGATATGTTGTCTATGTCCTTTTTGCAGGTAAATATGGGTTTACAAGATTTGGAAATTATTATTTTCAATAAACTTTTACATTTTACATTTTTTTTTTTAATTGTAGTTGTAAATCAAAGCACATTAGATATTAAGGCTAATTGTTAAAAGCAGGGCTTAAAGGTTTATCATTTGAAAATAGTAATACTAAAAACTCCAAGTAAACTATTGTAAAAGGTTTGGAATAGTTCTACGTACCATCTTGTCTTGGTTCGGGGACTGTCACAGCAGGTGTTGATGGTGTGAATGGTGGTATGGCTGGCAAGGTCAGGCTTTTGGCGCCATTACTGCAGAATTTTTTTTTTTTTGGTCTTTCCATTGTCTCTGGAACATTGTCTCTGGAACAGTAAGAAACAGAATCAGTACAATGTACACAATACATTGCCAAACATCACAACATACTTCCATCCAGAGTTTCGCTGCAATCTTATACAACAGGAAAGTGACCATTGTTCAAAGTCCCTTCCAACATATCGTCCCCTTGGAATTATTATTCGATCTACATTCTGAGTAGTTCTGACATATTGAGCTTCGAAGTCTTAGAATTATAAGCGGAGCAAACCTCTTAAGATATAATGTCCAAAAATGCATACAACTACAAGAAACGCCTCACCTCAGCTTCTTAAGGTGTCACAGAATAAGAATATGTCAATAACTCAATGATGACAGAAATGTCAGATAGAACCTTATACTGTAATTCCCCAACTATTAGCTGCAGTTTATACATTGATTTTGCTAAATTTCTTCAGCTATGAGGTTAATACACGAGGTCAGTTAATATGGTATTAATATGTTTTTTTTTTAACTTGCATAAAACACTGTCCTGTGGCTTATACACAATGCGGCTAATACACAGGAAATTACTGTAATTCTAAGGGGACGATATTCCAAAGTCTTTCATTTGGATTTAAGGAATCTGTGGTTACCAAACATGTGGGGAAATGATTCCTCAAGGCTTAGTGGTGCAAGTTACATTGACCACTGTATGTTTTGGTCTGTACCTGCGTGGAGCCTGCTTGCCTGCACTGGAGGTCTTCCGGAGGCTGTATCAGATGTAAACCCATTTACATATTTTGACGATGGTCTGTTGGACACATTAAGTGTAATAAATTTTTAAAAGGGCAGTGAACACTAGTTGCAAATAAGCAGTAGTAATGTATACTATAGTCAGCATATAACATTTGATCGGGGCAAAATTACATTTTGAAAACGGCAAAAAAGGCAAAGGTACAAGACCGTGTACACAAGCTAACTTCAATCAATGGTAGAAGCTCGCTTCGCTCTAGCCATTCGCGGTTTCGTGTTCTCTTATACATGGATTTCTCGGCAACGTCATCACTGCTTGCGCACGCAACCGGGGGGCAGAAAGAAGACGTGTTTCGTGTAGCTAGTAGTAGTAGCAGCATAGCGTTAGTCAAAATGCCAAGGAGTTGTTGCCTGGTAAATTGTACAAACAGAGCCAGTGATGGGTGCCTGATGTTTAACATACCTAGGGGGAAGCATGGTTTTGGCAAAAACCGGCGGAGGTTATGGCTTCAAGCCATAAGAAGGGCAGATTGGGATCATAAGCAAGAGGCTCCCATTGTATCAATCAGAAAAGTTGCAGCTTGTTCAGTTGTTCAGCTAAGTGATATCTACCTGTCAGGGCTGTAGTACTCGAGTCCGGAGTTAAAGGTCCGTACTCGAGATAAGTTTAGACTGCTAGCTAAAGCTACGCCGATGTTTTGCTAA
The DNA here is from genome assembly GCF_008315115.2 of Sander lucioperca. NCBI lineage: Eukaryota > Metazoa > Chordata > Actinopteri > Perciformes > Percidae > Sander > Sander lucioperca. The sequence goes on from NC_050178.1 coordinate 36,312,104, forward strand.
CGTTAGCGCAACAGCGTTAGCCTAGCCTGCTAGCTAGGTAAATATTACGACTGCCTTCGTAGTTTCTTCTATCTGCGTCCACGTTGTCAACATAAGACCTGTGGCATTAGTGCTCCTTTTGTACCATAATGTTATTGAATAAAATATTAAGCTTCGCTCCTACGAGATGGGTGGGTTTTTATTACGTTACACACAAAGCTAACTGGCTATAGTTAGCCTATATGCTAGCGGACATTAGCTAACGTTGCCGAGACAGCTGCAGTAGAGTTTCGGCGAGCTAACCACGACAGTGTTGTCGCCCTCTCGCCCACAATCAACCTCTGCTGCTAAAAACAGTCAACCTGCAGTGATGTTTTGAAATGGAGACACATATCGTACCTTTTCCCGGAAATCCTGGCCATTATTTTAACGCATAAACAAACCATAGGGGTACACTCAGGGGTAACCCTGCTGCTAACATTGGCTATTACATTAGCCTAAAATGATAATTGTAGCCACACATATATATCACAGTAACACTGCAAAATTAAAGACAGACAAACAGATCCAACTAAAATCACGTTTTATTGAGTCAGCAGTTAGCTATATACAAACAATAAGGAAAGCTTAGGTTTGTTGCAGTAGTGGACCAGCTCACCAGTCTGGCTTTCTGCCCCTGGTATGCGCACGCACCCTGTAATGTTTGTAAACAGGAAACCAGTCTATACGTTTCTATGGTAACAGCGAGTTGGACCAATCAGAGACGTTGCTGTTACGCTTAGGATTGTGGATAATGTAGTTTTTCTCCATAAATCGCGGATTTTTCTTCTTTTCATGTTTCTTCAAGGTTGATTTCATACAGACTTCTAGCTTCTACAGGAGCAGAAACTTTCGTTTCACAACCACGTAGCTCGTGGTCAGTCTACCTCGGTTGTTTTGGACATTATGGCTGAAAATCTAAATCCTTATGGAGAAAATCAATGGGATTTTAGATGTGCAGTCTCCTGTGTGACCAGAAGGCGACAGCAGTCTTTCTGAGCGCTCCCCCGCTTTAAAAAAAAAAAAAAAAAAAAAAAAAAAACGTTCACCATACCGAGAGAAGAAGAACCGTTCACAACTGGGCCACGTTCAGCCCCGACAAAACGTTGCATCACGTTTTTTCTTAACTGAAACGGGGGCACTCTGCCTTTTTATTACTACGGGTTTACAGACACGTCTCTGCTGATTGGGTATCACCATAGACTGGTGTCACCTGTGACACAGCCGATAAACGAAAGACACACTCACCCAACTTGAGGAAACATACCTCAAAGCCGTTGCACACCGTAGCAAAACGATGCAAACCGTTTTGAGATTGAACGTGCCCCTAAAGTCACCTACCGAAATGTCTTCCGTGTCAGAACAGCATCCGAGCTGACATCGTTCTCTAAATAAGCTACATCCATGGCTGACATGGCCACTCTACACTATCTAAACGCTTTCATTTCTGAGCGGCTGACAGCGGCGGCTGTGGAGATTTTTGGGGCGGTGGAGAAAACGTTGACAGAGTACCAGGGAGAAATCAGCCGATCCAAGCAGGAGATAGATCACCTGAAAACACTGGTGCTCTGGCCTCAAGTCAAATTACATAGATCAGGTAGGTGGATTAAAAAAAGATGCAATGTCTTCATGTCACATTTTAGATTTCAATGTGAATTTAAAGTAAGTGTTGTTTATTTTTATCTCTAGTCTCGTCCCTACATGCACTCTCATGTCATTCAGCAGCTCATCAGGTCAGTGCTCTCTGCTGTGATAAGGAGGCTCCTCCTGAGTGCTGCCCCCCAGATGTGAGCCTGAGCACCCTGCATATTAAAGATGAGCAAGACAAGGGGGCTGATCAGCAAGGACTGCCCTGTAGGCAGCAGGGCGTTAACACTGTGTCTCCTCAGTTTGTGAAAAGAGAAGATCTCGAGGAGCCGCCCTCAGACTTCTGCAGAACATTGGCTGTTGAGCAGACAGCAGATATTAAAGCCGAGCCTGATGGCGACGAGTTAATAACATCTCCATCAACCAGTGAGGCTGAGATCCCCTGTGGGATAAATCCAGAGTCGTCTGGACTTCAGCTAGAAGCCTTGAAAGGTGAGGAGAGGACATCCAACACAGGCTAGGAAAATTAGAGCAAAAATGTATTATTTATGTATTATTATACACTAAAAATGCTCTATATTAAGACATTTTGATGGGGTTTGTCGGGTAAGTCGCACGTCCATTTGACAATGCAAAAAGTAAAACTGCATTACAATAAGAAATATTTTCATAATGAAATTATTATTTGATATTCATGTTATCTGTCAGTTGATGTTTACACTGCATGCCATCAACAGCAAGGTGAAAGAAATTCCCAAATGCAACACTGGATGTTCATCTTTACTTAGGTTTGAACATGCTGATAACACTTACAAAAGGTGAAAGGAGTTATATATGTAGGCATGTTTTTGTGTTCGACAAAAGGTATCTCGCAAAATTTAGTACATTTCAACACCTCTGTCCTTGTAGATCCGCTTGAGATCACTCATCATGGGCGGGATGGGCTTGATGGGCAGCAGTACGCTGAACAAGACTGGAGCCCCAATCAGGACCACAAGGACTCTGATCCCCCTCAGATAAAAGAGGAAAAGTTTCCATCAGATAGTCCTCAGGAAGTTACTGACCACTACTATGAACTCCCTCTTCAGTCAGAGAGCAGTTATGATGAGCCTAATTCTCCAAGCCCCAGCCACGGTCAGACTCGGAACAACAAAACATTTTACACAGCGGAGAAAAAGAGAAGAGCTGTTGAAGGAGAAGGCTGCAAACTGTCCGTACTGACAGTTCCTCAGCCCTCCTACTACTTCAATTTAGACAATACTTCTCAACGTGAATACGGAGAGAATACAGAAGGTGTGGTGAATGGAGAATGGATTAAGAACTTCACACCAACAGGAACGAGGCAAAAGAAAAAACACAACTCCAACTTGCGCAGTAGGAAAAGAGACAGTATTGGAGTGAAAGAAGACATGAATGATCTGACCAGGGAGAGAAGACATACTTGTCCCATCTGTGCCAAACGTTTTAAGGAATCGGGCCATTTGAGGGATCATGTGAGAATCCACACAGGAGAGAAGCCGTTCCAGTGTAAGGAATGTGGCATGAACTTTAGACAGAGTGGAACTTTGACTTTGCACATGAGAATCCACACGGGGGAACGGCCATACCAGTGCAGCGACTGTGGTCGGCGCTTCAATCGAAAAGGCGACATGAAGACTCACAGGATGACGCACACGGGGGAAAGACCCCATCTGTGCGTGTTGTGTGGGAAAAGCTTTAAAAGGAAGAGCAACTTAAACACACATCTAAAGATCCATTCAGAGGACAAAATGGATTACACTCAACCGTTGTGATAGTTTAAATACTGTTTGAATCATTCAGATAGTAACCATCAGGAAAACATGGATTGTCAGAGACTTTAATATAGACTGTATAATATAAGATCATTTTTATCATCCTAGCGGCAAAATTTTTTATATGTTACGTTGATGGGCCTCTACAAATTTAACATTAAATACATTTAAGACAATGTAAATATTAGTTTTGCACTTTCATTTTCTCACTTGGTCTAGACATGCTAATTATTGAAGCTAGGCTCTATTCATTAGGATGTGTTTTGTTTTTATTTCAAGTGAGGATGATGGTTGGCTTCATGTTATTGACAGGATGTATAAAACGGCTACAGGCCAAGTGATAAAACAAAAAAAACAAAAAAATTTAACCATCATTTATTCAGGGAAGGTTCACTGAGAGGCAGCTTCTCTTTTGCAGCAATGCCCTGATCACATTCACACAATTGCACACATTCATACCTGGAAGCTGCCCAGTACAACCACAGTCTGATCTATCTGCTGGCCACTGAGCAGCTCCAATGGAGCGGTTGGAGGTTAAGGGCCTTGCTCAAGGGCACCTCAGTGGTGGTAATGAGGAAGGGACAAGCGCTGCTCTTTCACTTTCCCCACCCAGATTTTATCCTGTCGGTCTGGGGATTGAACAGACGACCTCCCGGTCACAAGCGTGCGTCTTGCAACATTCAAGTTAGAATATAACAAGTATAATAAGTACAGTAAATGTCCAACAATCAATGAGGGGTTCTTGTTTATGTTAAAGCTTTAGTGCATAACTTTTTGATATTAATGAACGTCCATTACATTCAAGCCATTGCCAAATGAGTTGCTACAAAGCTAATTAAGACTATCAGCTCCACACAACTCTCTCTGTATTTCTCAGTATGGCTATGTTCAGAAGATTGTGTCGTCCGGCGACTTTCCTGCGCAGAAACTCGAGTGAAGATAATTACCTCTTCTGAAGAGTCCATCATGTGTTTTTTATCCTCCGTGGACAAACTACGCACTATAGCTTTAAGAGAAATCTTAAATCTGCACTTGAATATTTTTCTATTCACAATAAAAAAATATGGTACGTAATGTGAAAGTGTTGCTCGCTATCAACAAAACACAGACCAGTCTGGCTATGGAGTTTCCTTCAGGTCTCGGTGTATTTAATGGGGACGTGCTTTTTGTGATTTTTCTTCAACTTATACAGTGTTATGGTGTCAGACATGCATGTTAAACTTTGTCAAAGTTCCAAAGCTTGAGGGGAACGCTGAGAGAACCAGCTCCCAGACTGCTCTGTACGGTTTGTTTGGAATTTGTTCTTTACTTCAGAACATAAACTTCAAACTCTCCAGGATCAATTCTCACTTATTGAGTTTGGGCCAGTTAGCAATGTTGAGAATTGTCAGTTTTAGTTGCCTATTAAGTGGCACATGTGGGAGGGACCCCTCATTAGCTTATTGAAAATATTGAGTAGGCTGTGATAGTGTTTAACTTGCTGAAACGAGTCTGAGAAATTACCTTGATGTTTGGGATTATTATGGGCTCTTTATGATCATTTATGTTTCTTAATAGGCAGACTTAAACCCAATACTGTGATGATAATCTTAATTTGCCCAACAATCTTCTTTTCAACAAAGAATGTAGCTACAGAACAAGTGAAGTTAAATGTATTTATAGAACACATTTATAAACACCTGTGCTTTAAAATGCAACAAAATAATTTAAATTAAAAGTTGACTGTAGCAAACAAATGTTTATTTTAATAATTTTATCGTTAACACACCGGATATTAAAAATAATTTTGACAAGAAATAATATGTTTAATGCTGTCGTCATCCTCTTCTTTCACCAGCGAAATTCTGGAGAGGTATGTATTTTTATTTTCTTACCCATTTAATTTGTGTTAACTAGAATGGGTAAACCCAGCCCGATCTGCTGGTGGTTTGATTTCTCCCTGCAGCTCAGGCTGGAAACCTGTACGTTTATCTATCCTGCTTCTGTTACAATTTTGCGGGGACCAATCACAAACTGGCTTATCCACCTGGCACGCTATTGGCGGGTTTAACATGGTGACAATAGAGAAGCGACCAAGCAGCTTCTTGTTTACATTCAACATAGCGGCCACCAAAGCGCAGCAACCCGTTGATGCCGCTGTCGCTGCTACATCACCCGGATCGTTGGTCTGATTGGTTGAAGGACTATCCAATTGCGTACAGAGTCTTTTGAACTATGCCCGTTGATCACGCCTCTTGTGGAGTAGAAAATACAGAGCAGAGTCCCCAGACTAATGTTCAATCTTAAAAGATTGAGCTTGGTCTGGTGATAGCCAGACTACCATTTAACTCCACCTGCTGTTAAATAACAAACAAAAAGATCTGGTGGTTCATGCCGTCCTGTATGTCCCTTACCGGCTAACGTATTTCAAGATGGCGCATTAATATGGAGCGTCTACCCCAGTTCATGTGAATGCAAATGTAAAATTTCAAGCCAAAAGGAATACTTGGAATTGATGGTGGTGGTAAATATTCATGAAAAAGGACAAGTTTGTGACCGGGCAACACAGATTTTGATTTATAATAAACAACTAAACACGTTACACACTGGACCTTTAAGTCTTTTCCATTTTACAACAAACTATGTTACTTAACCATTATTTTGAACACTCAGGTGTGCTGATGGTGGTAGATGCCATATATCTGGGTCATACAGGTAGGTGAGGGTAGATTTTCTAGTTGAAAATGTGTGTAAGTCTTTGTGTTTTCTAAAGTTAGATGAGTGGAAAATGGTTTGTTCAAGAGTCTGTTATTTGTTTATGGTAGAAACTAGCAGTGAAATTATAAATGTCTAAATGGTAACATAATTGAGAGATAATTGAAGCAATTAAGAGTTGTTTGGTCTAGTGGGAGGGGCTTAGCATATATAAGCCTCTGGCCACTTGGGGCTCAGTCTGAGGGTGGCTACAAACCAGACAGGTGATGTGAAACTTTGAGAAGCTTTGCTAGTGAAAACCTTGTGTAAAAAGATGTTTTTTTTTGTTTCTTATGTTTTTGCTGTGGACGTCCTGCATTGTTAAACCACTTTTTTGTAAATAAAAGCACCTTCACGTTTTACAACTCAAGCCATCGTGTTATCAACTTTTTTGTTCAGATTCCCAACGCTTTCTTTAACACTATTGTGTATTGGTTAAACATTAATACATTAACCTATAGTATTTCTAAGGTAACATTAGATTAGTGGTAACCATATTTTGTTTGTTAGTTTTGTCTCGAATCATTTACAGTTTGTAGTGTATTTGTCACAGCCGTGTGTGTGTGTGTGTGTGTGTGTGTGTGTGTGTGTGTGTGTGTGTGTGTGTGTGTGTGTGTGTGTGTGTGTGTGTGTGTGTGTGTGAGCAGGGGCGTGGCTCTACAGTAATTACCAGGCAGACCTGACTTCCATTTACCATCAAGCTCAGGATAAGAAACCCGGCTCTCCACTCACTCATCGCCAGATTGTTTTCCGCTCTCCATGTGGTAACTCTTCAGGCTTAAGACGCCAGTGAAGAATCTGACTTTGACCCGTTGTTGCCTAACTTGTGAGTCTGCTGAAAATATCCTCACCTGTGTCTCGTCCGCCTCCAGCAACTGCCTAGGCTGAGCCTGCCGTCCTGCTGATCCTCTGCCATTGCCTGCCACAAACTCACCACCACCAGACACCATCTGCTTTCACCAGGATTGCCACTTCACCACCTTGTTTTACTCTCTTACTTAATAAAACCACTAACTCCAATCCATTGAGTCTGAATCTGCTTCTAGGGTCCAAACTAGGAGCAAATCGTAACAGTATTAGACCCATAATTTGTTTTTAGTATTTTTTTTTAAAGTAACAATTACAGTAGGGTTTGTTATCTATTTTATCTTTTTTTATTTTTTATTTTATTTTTTTTTTAAATGTCTAAAGCTGCACACAGCAAGAGAAACAAAAGCGACTCCGGAACACCGAGGTTGTGTGAGAAACGAAAGCCAGGAAAACGAAAGTTAAGTTTTGATTTCTCATTGATTCTGACTGCAGCCCGACTCCGGCACACCGAGGTTGTGTGACAGTGGCAGAAGTTGAATTGTCATTTAGCATTTTTTTATTTCCTTTTCACAGGAGACAAGAGTCATCATGAACACTCTGAACCAACAGTATGAGGAGAAGGTGCGTCCCTGCATCGACCTCATTGACTCTCTTCGCTCTCTGGGTGTAGAGAAGGACTTGGCGCTGCCAGCTATCGCCGTGATTGGAGATCAAAGCTCGGGGAAGAGCTCCGTGTTGGAGGCGCTGTCAGGGGTGGCTCTGCCAAGAGGAAGTGGTAAGTTAGTAAAAAAGTCTTTGCTTTTATCCTAATGGCTAAAACATACGACATTCCTCAACACTAGCGGTCCGTCCATTCACAAATGGGATGAAAAAAATATATATATATATATTTTTTTATATTTATATATATATATATATATATATATATATATATATATATATATATATACACACACACACACACACACACCCACACACCGTATATTGCTTGGATGCTCTGTAGTGTGAAATCATGAAAGGGTGGTCTGAGAACCCTGAAAACCCGACTACAACAACAAGGATGAAAAACATAAAGTATTGCCTGTAACTACAGTAGGCCTAATACATATTTATTCAAAGGCCCAATAATCTATTCATTAATAATTGAATTATTTTAATACTATAATAGGCTATACATATTTTAATAATTGTAATTATTAATTCATTCATTAAATTGTTCCTTTTGACACACCTGAGTCAAAACTTTATCTGTGCTAAGATATTTTTTAATCATTTGATTACAACTTGTAATTTTGTGCTATCTGAGACATCTTTCATCATTTCTCCAGTAGCCTACACTGGATTCAACTTGGACTCTTCCTCTCTTTTTCCACTCTTGTAATTCAGGCATTGTGACAAGATGTCCTCTCGAACTGAAGATGAAGAGAAAGAAAGAAGGAGAGGAGTGGTACGGAAAGATAAGCTACAAGGACTGTGAGGAAGAGATAGAAGACCCTGCAGATGTGGAGAAAAAGATTCGAGAAGGTACAGTATACAACATTCTCCAATGTCAAGATCAAAAGCCAACTATTGGAGGAGGTTAAAGGGAGTTGTATTTGCTTTTCAGTGATCAGCACTACCATCCTCTGTAATCATTTTACATCATGTCTTCTCTCTCCAGCTCAGGATGAAATGGCCGGGGCCGGGGCGGGGATCAGTGATGACCTCATCAGTCTGGAGATCGCCTCTCCTGATGTTCCAGACCTGACGCTCATTGACCTGCCCGGCATCGCCAGGGTGGCTGTAAAGGGACAACCAGAGAACATTGGAGAGCAGGTATGCCTAAGTAAAATATCTTGAGTATTGGACGCGTTGCGATGGAAACTGGTACAGTCATCGTCCTCAAAGGATGAATCGTAATGACTTTAGTGACCCCTTCAACCTTGAACAAGTAACCTGGTTACTGTCCACTTGTTCAACATGTCAGTTCATGCCCCAGGAACAGAAGACTTACTTCCCTTGAAATTTGCTGTGGATATTAATGCAACTTAAATGATTCTCATTCAAATAAAAAGTCATCATCCTCATCAGTTGATGACCCACATTGAAAACATGGAAATAAAGAAGCAAGAAAAAATGCAAGGTTATACATATTGTATTTCATTATCGCATAACCCTGTTTGACTGATTAGCTTACATACTTGTTTGTATTTTCCAGCATTGTTTTAACAGATGACTGATAACTGATAAAGTAGCATCTAAGACCGGCTTTGCTTTCACTCTGTGGAAAAATACTACACAGTGGATGTGTTGGTCATGAACAGGGCTTCTTCTTTTTTGTAAATGTAACCTGTAACTCTACAAAGTTGCCCTTGGAAGATATGCTGGGTTAGGTCACCACTGTGTAAGCTAATTAGTCGGATGTTGCTTAAATGGCACATTTGTGTATATATTTGTTTCCCCAGAGCATTGTGTTTTGTGCGATTTACTGTAGGTTACATGACTGGCCACCGTAGCTTGATGTGGGGTTGCGTCTCCCCAAAAGTTTATTTTGTTTAAACTTTTCGCCACAGGGCTGCTGTGTATTTTTCCGGTTTCCCCTGCGTTCCCCAAAGCCACAGCCTAAATGCCGTACCCACATCCAAATGAATGGGAGGACTGACATTTTTGCCACAACTCCTGATTTGGTTTGAATGCATTACATCAGAGCAGAGAAAAACATTTTTATTAATTTCTTACACTTTTAATATTGCATTTTTGGCATTCAGAAAGTCTAAATACAATAGAACCCACCCTTCATATATGCTATATTGCTCTTATTACAGCTCCATGCACACTACTTCAACACGTGGACAAATCCAAAGCTTGACAGGCCTAATACACCTAGGTTGTTTCTCTCCATTTTTCATCCATCCAACAATTTTGCGTGTCATGCTTATTTCAGCCTCGCTGGACAGTAGTGATTTTTAGTCTTGTTATAATGTATTTGTTCATTATTTGATTGTAACAATCCCAAACACTGTGGTTACTTTGCTAGTACAGATTGAAAGTTGATATTTATACGTCATGTTATATGAATAAATTCTTTCAGATAAAGAGACTGATCCAGAAGTTCATCAAAAGACAAGAAACCATCAGCTTGGTGGTTGTTCCATGCAACGTGGACATAGCAACCACAGAGGCTTTGAAGATGGCAAAGGAGGTGGATCCTGATGGGGAGAGGACTCTGGGTAAATAGAGCTGATTTTTAAGAAAAGTCACCTGGCTCTTTAGTAACACAAAACTTGAATGTACTTCTGTAGTTCTAAGTGGACTCTCTCTTTTCAGGTATCTTGACCAAGCCTGACCTGGTGGACAAAGGCACAGAAGAGACAGTAGTTGCAACTGTCCATAATGAGGTCATCCCCCTGAAGAAGGGCTACATGATCGTCCGGTGCAGGGGTCAGAAGGATATCACAGACAAGCTGTCCCTGACTGAAGCAATAGAAAGAGAGAAAGCCTTCTTTAAAAACCATGTGCAATTCCAGTAAGTTTTTATGTTAATTTTATACAAACAATGATTTGCAGTTTTAGCGGTTGTGCAGCATGTACTCTGTAACGTTTATTTGTGCTGTAGGATCCTCTACGATGAAGGCTGTGCCACTGTTCCTAAACTGGCAGAAAAGCTCACCCTTGAGCTGGTGCATCATATCCAGGTAAATACTTCTTAGTGCTTCCCACTATTGGTCCACCACAGATGACTTTGCCCACTTCAGTTGTTAAAGGTTTGACCCATGTGTGATTTGCAGAGATCGCTGCCTCAACTGGAAGAGCAGATAGAAAAGAAACTAACAAAGACTCAGGCACAGCTCAAAAAATATGGCAACGGACCCCCACCTGACGCAACTGAGAGACTCGGTTTCCTCATTGATGTGAGTTTACGAGCTGATACAGATCACAGCACCTCGATTTGAGCTTCTTTAAAAAAACTAATTTGCCCTCTTTTCTGAACCTGTTATATTTTAGAGAGTGACAGCATTTACACATGATGCTATCAGCCTCGCCGCAGGAGAGGAACTCAAATTTGGAGGCAGCCCTAATATATTTGCCATACTCAGAAAAGAGTTTGCAGTATGGAAAGATGTCATAGAGCGCTCTGGAACAACATGTAGGTGCATTAACAACTTGGTTATTACATCACTTGGAAACAGTTTTCATGCCAAAAAACTGTAATGTAAACTGAGTAAGATAGTACAATATTGTCAATATGTTTTGCTTTAGACTGCTGTATTGACTATTGTACTAACCAAGTGTCGACCTTCTTTATGTCGAATTCCCCACACACACACACACACACACACACAAATTCATCCCTATTGCAGTCAACTGGAATATTGAGAGAGAGGTGGTTCAGTATGAACGAAAGTACCGTGGAAGAGAGCTGCCGGGGTTCATCAACTACAAGACCTTTGAGGGCATGGTCAAGGAGCAGATTAAACAGCTGGAAGGGCCTGCTGTCCTGAAACTCAAGGAAGTGGCAGGCATGTCTTATCATGATGCTACAATGATTGCAGGCCATCTAAATATGCAAGACATTTGAGTTATTAGATCTTGTATTGTCTAATTTGTATTTTCTCTTTTAGAAATTGTGAAGAAAGAGTTGTTTGAGTTGGCACAGAGCAGCCTTGTTGGACTTCCTTACCTCATCAAAACAGCTCAGGTGTCATTTTCATTGCCCATTGCTACATACATTGTGTACATATGACTGAACATTGTTGAATATTTACTGACAACAGTTTGTCCTTTAGATGAAGATTGAAGCCATCAGAAAGGAGAGGGAGACTGCAGCAGAGTCCATGCTGAGGACTCAGTTTAAGATGGAGTTGATTGTTTACACTCAGGACAGCACATACAGCAAGAAGTTGGGGAAGCGGAAGAGGGAAGATGAACAGCTGTCTGTGACTGTCTTCAATGGTGTAACAGTGAAGCCGAGCACCAGCAGCACTGACAGTGGGGCCACCCTGAAGGAGATGATTAAACACCTGAAATCCTATTACCAAGTAAGTGAAATTTACATGTTGTGCATTTTATTTTTGTGTCTCACAGCATTTAATACATCACACACTTTTTAGATGCCATATAAAGGAAAGAAAGAAAACATTTATTTTAATCTTCCATTGCATAGACAATCTTCTGTATTCTTCTTTGAAGGTGGCATTCAACTATATTTCATTATCAGACTAAGTCAGCTACATGGTTGAAATTGTATTTAATTGGCAGCTAGATAACACGTATTCAGTATGCAAACAAATTTATATTTACCAGTATAGGCCAATATTTTAGCCATCATTTTATTTTCATTAAATTCATTTAACTTCCATGTTTGTGTCTAACATACATTCAACACAAACGGCTCTGTTGTACTTAAAATAGCAATAGTATGCTTTTTTTATTTTCTCATGTTGGCACAAGGTGGTGGTTACTGTATGCTTTTTATTTTTTTTAATCTGAGCTCATTTCACATTAAACAGCAACTTTGCGCACTAATTACTATTTATACCCTGACTTTATAGACAGTTGTAGCAAAAGTTGCCCTCCAAATATTTTTAAAATTCCCTACACCGACTGTATGTAATAGGAGTATAAATGGCAGTAGAAAACAATTGAATACAGAATAGTAAGCAGAGTAGATCATTTCTAACAACTTCCAGTATAAACCATGTCCAACTACTGTATAATCCAAACACAGATATTTTTTGTGACGAACAGATACAGATAGTAGCTTTGTGTTACAGCCCTTTCTCCTCTCCAAAACACAGATTGCTGGCCAGCGTCTGGCTGACCAGATCCCCCTGGTGATCCGCTACCAGATGTTGCAGGAGTCTGCCATCCAGCTGCAGAGGGAGATGCTGCAGATGCTTCAGGACAAGGAGAAAACCGAGACCCTGCTTCAAGAGGACTCTGGCATAAAAGCCAAGAGAATCCACCTTCAGAATCGCCTCAAGCGCCTGTCAAAGGCACGCATGCTGTTGACCGACTTCAGTATGAACATATACAACTTCAACACAACTCATTGCAGTCCTTGAAACCAGATTACTAATAGAAGAAGTTGCTGAATTATCGCATTCTTTAAAAAATTCCGTTGCAGATTTTTTTTCATGTTTTTGACATTAGTCATTTATTTTATTAAGTAGGGCTGTCAAACGATAATCTTTTTCTTAATCGCTGAATTTCTATAGTTAATCGCATGTTTTATCACATGATTTAAAATTCTATTATTTTGCATTTCAGAACTGTTTAAGTACATATTAACAATGGAAAGCAATTATTACCAGTGTATCTTGATTTGGAATCAAATGAATGCAAAGAAAGTGACTTTATGAAGTTGACTTTAAGATTTGTATTTGTTTATTTATTTACTGTAAACAAAAGAAAATGTGTGAATCTAGTCACACATTTGTTACTGCACAATATAGTGTGCATGTCTGTCTCTGGAAAGCATATCTTTATTTTCAAGGCAGAAACATGAATGGCAATTGGTGGTAAATGTAGCTTTATAGGCAAGTTGTCATAGAAAGAAATTCTGTATAGCTAGTCATTAACCTGTGTTTAATCATCAATGACAGGAATATGACACTTACATTTTGCTCATCTATGTATCAAATTGATTTTACTACAGTTGCAGGACCATAACAACTTATGAATGCACCATGAAAAAGCCCAGACTCGCAAGACTCGCATGCCCGATGTGAATCAGTTTTCGGTCACAGCCAAAGTCCCAAGTCAGTCGGAGATTTAGCACATCTTTGAACTCTGACAGTGACATGCACCAGTGACATTGACTTGACCAATGTACCTATCTGTTCCACTTCACACAAGCTTTTGTGATATCGTTTTAATAACATTCTGTAAGAGCCACATACAGCTATTAAATTGTTTTGTGGTTTTAACTTTGAAAAGTATTGTGGAGTTTTATGTAACATAAAACCTATGTCTTTTGAATCTTTGTACCTTTTTATAACAATCCAACAAGCACGCACACTTGACGCAGCAATTGGCAAGGTGTGTGGAAATAAGTATGCATGATATGAGTCTCTCTTTCAAGCTCTCCTTTGCAATTTCCTACTACTTCCTTACCTTTTTATTTCATTTTGTGTGATGCTGCTTTATGTTTCGCCATGTGTTCAAGTGTGACCATGGGGCAAGTGGTGTGATTATATTTGTTTCATTGATTTTGCCTTTATCAATCAACATTTGGAAGATGTAATAGTAATTCAGCTTTAAACCCAAACTATTAATGTTCAGTCCAAGTATAAAACTTTTTGCAATTTTGTTAACTTGATTTCTTCATTTCGTCATTCATTCACACGTAATTTAGGCATTGTGACAAGATGTCCTCTTGAACTGAAGATGACCCCATCACAGGTCATTCAAAAAGTAGGTAGTGAAATGATGGATTGTAGATATTTTGAATTTGAAGGCACCTGAAATGGAGTATTTCCAAATGTTATGCTTCCCTCCTTTTCAGAAGGTAATATTAGAAAAGTACGATTTAGTAAACGTTTTATTCCATTTTGCATATTGGATAACTGCACTTTGCAGATGAGAACTTGATACAGTTAGAATAATGTTAAAATGTCAGTATCCAACTATATCCACAAGCTACAATAATATATTCTGCAGACACATTAATGACTTAATGTGATACAAATAAATAGACCAAAAGCACATAGGCTCTCTGCTCACTGATGAGTCACCACCCCATTATTTTTATATGAAAGGGGATAGCATGAATTCCTGAATTAAGACATCTTATGTGTTTGTACAATTTTAAACACACAAATGCCAGGGAAACAAAACCTACCCTACGAGTCAGCTCTTAATTTTCTATCACCCGGATTCTGGGTTCAATGATTTGATTCTGGGAATATAGGCCATAAAAATTCTCTTTACAGTTTTTATTTTTACAAAAGTCTTCATGATGAACCCTCTAACAGTATGAGGAGAATGGGACTCATTGGCTCTCTGGATAAAACAGTGAGACATTTACAACTGTATATTTGATAGTGAGACATTATTTTTTGTTTAACTTTATTTATAGCCACACCCATCTGCTCTCTAATGCCTGTGTGTGTCTAAAAAATGTCTAAAGAGGGAGATGCTGCAGATGCTTCAGGATAAAGAGAATTTGGAGTTTTTGCTAAAGGAGGATTGTGACATCGGTAGCCAGAGGGCTGCTTTGCAGAGTTGCCTTAAACGCCTCATGAAGGCCCGCAGATACCTGGTGGAGTTCTAGAGGAGGCCTTCAAGGCCTAACAGCAGGATTTTTGTTTTTCAACTTGTCACATACATTTATGGTTGGAGAGTGGGTATATTATTTGTCACGTTGGGTGTTGAGTTTAGATTTATATTTACAAGTTCAGAGTATGATAAACATGGCATCATAACAGAACATGATCCTTAAACTTAAAGTTACTAATAGTTACTATAAAAATGTTTTTGTTTAAGCCCATAAACCTCATAATTCATCTTGACAAGGATGGGAATCAGAAACATAGCGCCAACATGGTGATGCTCAGTCTTAGATATGAAGCTCAGCGCAAACTCTTTCAGGAAGACTTATACTTACTGCAATCACCACTATCTCTCCCTAAATCTATTCAGCCATTAAGAGGTGTTCACTCTTCAGTAAACCAATCAGAAATGACCACGAAATTCATGATCCAATCACAGCATGACATCCTGCTTTAAATGTCTCTCTCCTTGCTATCAGCTGTCTTCTCAGGCAAACGTGCAACCCTCCTCCTCCCCTTCCACCTCCGGGCGTCGTCAACCACTGCAACCTGAGTCCCTTTCTGGCAGACAGCTCCTTCGTTCGGCCTCCAGGTTTCCTCTCCGCCATCACCAGTGTCTAGGCTCCATCGGGGGGGAATATGTCTGTTTCTCTACCCCTTTAAATATTTTTAATGATGGAGTCTTATCCCCAAAGACTCATATTATGCTTATTTACAATATATATTTGCATATCTGCAACGAAGTCTCTCCTGATTGAAATGGTGAGAACCAGAATTTAACAATTTCCGTATCGCTAATTCATGAGTTTTTCTTAATGTATGAACTACTGCATATAGTACAAGCACATACTGTACATGTACACTACCGGTCAAAAGTTTGGGGTCACTTAGAAATTTCCATTCCACTCCATTATAGACAGAATACCAGCTAAAATCAGTTGCATTGTTTTTTTAACAAGCAGCAGCAGTTTTCAGATTAAATTATGTGTTTACATAATTGCAAAAGGGTTCTCCAATGTTTTCTCAGTTAGCCTTTTAAAATGATATCAGATTAGTAAACAGAATGGGCCTTTGGAACATTGGATGAATGGTTGCTGATAATGGGCAATGTAGATATTGCATTAAAGATCAGCCACTTCTTTCTACAACAGTCGAGAACCATTTTGCAATTATGTAAACACATAATTTAATCTGAAAACTGCTGCTCTGGTTAAAAAAACAATGCAACTGATCTTAGCTGGTATTCTGTCTATAATGAAGTGGAATGGAAATTTCTAAGTGACCCCAAACTTTTGACCAGTAGTGTATATGAACTACTGCATATACATGTATGCATATACAGGCACCATTTCATGAAATGGCCTGAACCTGTATCTTAACATTTAGACAATCGGAGCATGGTGTCTAAGAGTGATTGCAATCATAATGATTGTTACATTATCTAGCGTTCTCTCTGTGTTTGTTTAAAAGACACCAAGAACAATAGACTTGCAAATAATATTTAAACAAGGTGTGCTTGTTATAAGAGCAACATTGGCTTGATGATGAAGTAAGGACATGTATGGTCCTGGTCCTTCCTTGTTTACTGCAAAAGAAAAAACAAAACAAAAAATTAATTAGGAAAACTATTATTCCTATTGTCAGCAATTAATATGTTAGTGTCATCACAGTCAGGATGAATTAAAATGAACATTGTGGTTTTCATTCAGTTTGATTCCTAAAGACCTATCTGGCCAGTATGTGTGGATTAACCGTACTTGTGGCCAGATTAGAGGCCATGTTTTGTGTTGCAGCTCTGTTGGGTTGCACCACATCACTTTAAAGCTAACCTGCTCGAGGCCAGGGCAGGAAGCAGCACTGGCAAGTAGAATAAAGCATAAAATGGAAGAACTCAAAAGTATAAGTAGCTCAAAATTGTAAGAACGTGAGTAAATGTACAGTTACTTTCAACCATTGATGCCAGGTCAAAAGAGCAATTGAAAACCCTTTAAAAATCATTATGTACATGTATAGTCCAAAACTACGATACTTGGCTTCCATGTATCGATACAGTATTGCAACGAAAAATATCGCAATCCTATGCTATATCGCTCTCCCCAGGTGGCACAGTGGTTAGCAATTGTCACACAGCAAGAAGGTGTGTGGACATCTCTGTCCGTCAGTGTTATAAGCATAATAACACAACAGCTCCATTCAGAACTAACCACTCATTTACATACTCAAATACCACCAAGTAGTAAGTCGGGTCTTGTTTATTGTTTTGAGTTTCAACAGCTGGTCCTGAGGTTCATCTGCAGAAGTTTTAGTGGCCCATTGTTATATTTGTGAAGCAACTTTCATCTTTTTTGAGGACTGTACTGTAAAAAGAAATTGTGGGAGTCCCCACAAGTCAGGGGTTGCTGCTGATGTGGACATGTGACAACCAGCAGCTTACACAGTTTTCACTGAAATGAGAGCAGCCATTGCTGCAGGGATGATTGTTTTATTGGCACATTTTTGGTTAGTTTCTGATAGATGAGCTCATAGACTTTCTTTTGCAATGATAGTTGCAAAGTTGCAAAATGATACTTGTTGATCAGCTGTGCTTGCCATTATGCCTCATTAAAAAGGTATTATCCAAGAATGTGATACATAATATGACCATCCTGCATCAGAGCTTAATATACACAGGTGGCACTAGGGGTGGAAATAACCTGAAGCCCCAAGGTATGATATTATCCCGATACTTCTGTCACAATACGATATTATTGTGATTTTAAACATATTGCGATATTCGGCGATATATTGCAATTTCTAACTTTAAATGTCCCCAAAGGAAAATGTTATACATCTCACTTCAATGAGTCCATCTATTGGACTGAAAAAGCAATTGATTTTATTATTCTTGTACCAAAAAGTTAAATGCTCATGTGTAATTTATTTAATAAAAAAGCAATACTTGGCATCCGTGTATCGATACAGTCTTGCCACGAAAAATATCACAATACTATTGATTTTTTTCCCCATCCCTAGGTGATACAATGGTTAGCACTTGTCACACAGCAAGAAGGTATGTGGAGTTTAGATATGTTCTCATGCATAAATGATGGAATGATTTTAAACAACATTTGTAGGGTGTGCAAACTGTGTTCTTGAGGCTGGAGTCAAGGGTTCATTGCCAACTGAGCAAAGGCCTGAAGGCTCCAGGTTTACCATGTGGTAATTAGTTTGTGGTAATTTAATGAATTTAAAATGTGTTTAATGCTGTATGCTGATTTTTTTTTTACCCCAGTCCAGCCCTGCCTACTGCTAATCAGCTTTCCTCCTCCCATTCATGTCGTAGCATAAAATCAAATAAAAGAGGTTATGTTGATATGTTTTTCCTCGGAAGATGACTGTATAGACTACGTTCGGTATCCGCTCCGTTAGTGTTTGTCCCTGTGTGACAGCAACAACAAAAAAGAAAGTCAGGAAACGAAATCTAACTTTTTAATTTCCTTTGAGGGTTGCATTGCTGAACCTATCCGCAGTTGGCATCTGTCACGTCACACTTTTGGCATCCGAGCATCTGTGGCTCTGCACAGGCAAAACTAATTTCAGTGAACAGGACTTTTTTTCTATCGGTTTTATTCCTTTTTTAAACACAGTTTCTTTCCAGATAACAGCATGAACACTCTGAATCAACAATATGACGAGAAGGTGCGTCCCTGCATCGACCTCATTGACTCTCTTCGCTCTCTGGGTGTAGAGAAGGACTTGGCGCTGCCAGCTATCGCCGTGATTGGAGATCAAAGCTCGGGGAAGAGCTCCGTGTTGGAGGCGCTGTCAGGGGTGGCTCTGCCTAGAGGAAGTGGTAAGTTACAGTCACTGAGACAAAAAAATCTATCCATCCATCCATAATTATGATAATGATCGTATCATTGACAAAATTAAAATATTATACGTGTGTTTCCTAATGTTACACAAGTAGGCCTAATGGGATAATTAAGGTTCATAAGTGCCATTGGTCGAATTATGAAAGTGAGACCACCACAGTATCAGATAATATTTAAAGCTGCAGTCTGATTTTTGGCCATGGAGCAGAAGAATCACAAGCTAAAAAACACGACTCCATTATCAACTGGGAGGCGGAAATCTCAAAACCTGCATGGCTGGTTTTACAGCAGTTGTGTAAAGGAGGGCAGCATGCCAACTTGTAGGCTACAACAAAAACTGTCCGTCAAAAAAGTTGACGTTGGTGTTTGACTTCTCTACCATATTTATTATGCCTGGTACATGTTTTGAAGATTAATAAGATTTATCCAACTTTATAAAGATGGTCTCAAGTGTTTTCTAAGAGCGCCAACTGCTTTTCATAATTTCAACAAGCACACTGGATTTCACTTTTTCCCCTCATCATAATTCACTCTTCATTAATTCAGGCATTGTGACAAGATGTCCTCTCGAACTGAAGATGACGAGAAAGAGAGACGAAAAGATGCGATATGGAAAGAAGTGGTACGGAAAGATAAGCTACCAGGACTGTGAGGAAGAGATAGAAGACCCTACAGATGTGGAGAAAAAGATCAGAGAAGGTACAGTATTCGACATTGTTAAATTTCACCATCAAAAGGCAAGTATTGGAGCTACTGATTTTTTTTTTTTTAGGTTTTAGTGATCAGCACTTCCATCCTGTAATCATTAAAAATCACGTCTTCTCTCTCCAGCTCAGAATAAAATGGCCGGGGTCGGGGTGGGGATCAGTGATGACCTCATCAGTCTGGAGATCTGCTCTCCTGATGTTCCAGACCTGACGCTCATTGACCTGCCCGGCATCGCCAGGGTGGCTGTAAAGGGACAACCAGAGAACATTGGAGACCAGGTATGCTTGTGTTTTTTTAAAGGCAGTGTTTATGAAATGGCCGCAGGTCGGGCTCGGACCCTGGGCCTCTGCTTCAAGGAATAAACCTGTAACTGGGCCCCCAGGTGTGCTTGTTCAGTTTTCTTATGGACATTGTCTTTGGAAGAAAGTTGTTCCAAGGAAAAATATTGACAGTGTGGATTATCCAGATATAACCAGTGTAGAAATCTACCGAAAAAAGGAAGGACCAGGGCCCTATTTCACCTACCCCTACACAACATCTCATTAATGACTTCCCATATTGACATTTCCACTAGCAAGACCCTCAGTCCAAATAGCAAAGCAAATTAGACTGCCATGAAATGGGGACCGCTAGCAAAGCTATAGACTTTTAGTTGTGTAATATTCCCTCATTATGTGATAAGAACTGACTTGGGCACAATAGTGATTTGGTAGTTGTACAGCTTATAACTTGATGTATGATATGAATAAATTCTTTCAGATAAAGAGACTGATCCAGAAGTTCATCAAAAGACCAGAAACCATCAGCTTGGTGGTTGTTCCATGCAACGTGGACATAGCAACCACAGAGGCTTTGAAGATGGCACAGGAGGTGGATCCTGATGGGGAGAGGACTCTGGGTAAATTGAGCTTGTAGAGGCTAAGCCCAAGCATTAAGCCCCTGAGGTGCTGTACCAATGGTAGAATAATTGACAGACTTTTTAAGTCGTATTTGCAGTTGAAATCATTGGTTTCATTTATTTCCATCAAATATTTGTGTGTGTGTGTGTGTGTGTGTGTGTGTGTGTGTGTGTGTGTGTGTGTGTGTGTGTGTGTGTGTGTGTGTGTGTGTGTGTGTGTGTGTGTGTGTGTGTTATTGGCTCTTACAGAGCTAATTTTGAGAAAGCACCACCCCCTTAGGTATCTCTCTCTCTCTTTTAGTTATCTTGACCAAGCCTGACCTGGTGGACAAAGGCACAGAAGAGACACTGGTTGATATTGTCCATAATGAGGTCATCCCCCTGAAGAAGGGCTACATGATCGTCCGGTGCAGGGGTCAGAAGGACATCACAGACAAGGTGTCTCTGACTGAAGCAATAGAAAGAGAGAAAGCCTTCTTCAACGATCATGTGCATTTCCAGTAAGTTTATTCTTTTTGAGTAATTATACAAATTATAGCGTTTGACAACTTGTGCAGCATGTACTCTGTCACTTTTTATTCTTGCTGTAGGACACTCTATGATGAAGGCCATGCCACTGTTCCTAAACTGGCAGAAAAACTCACACTTACGCTGGTGCATCACATTAAGGTGAATTTGTCTTATTGCTTCATCCTAAAAATTCACTGTATAAATTATGACTAGTCATCTTATGTATCTAGTCCATTCCTTCAACCGCCTCTCTTTTCCCCTATGCCCATGCGTTATCATTCTTCATCCAACTACCATATGCCTTCAGACTTTACCTCATCTGGCCTGCTGTAACCCCTTTCCCTCTAGAACCACTCAGCTGACCTTCCCACTCACTCACTCACTCACTCACACACTCACTCACTCACTCACTCACCTGTTTCCCATGTCCCCTAATCAGCCCAGTAGTACATATAGCAGTTATTTTTTATCAGGACCAGTTTGTCAAAGTTGCAATGTCGCTTTCTTGCTTTGTGTTATTGCTTTCAAGCTTCTGTTACCTGTAACCTGTATCTGTACCTGCCTACCTGCAGCTGCCTGTAAGCATAAATACCCTCGCTTTGACAATAAATCATTAATAAAATCACTTATTGATGGGCAGATCGACTATTGTCACAGAATCGGTTACTTCAAATTGATACCTGTAAATGTATTGAACCGTTTGAGATTTGATACTTTTTGCAAATATGGCGTCAGTTTCTCTTTGACGCAGTCCATTATAGTATGTCAGCCTCTACAACACAGCTGTTGGCCGTGTTCTGGAGTGTCACATCCCCCGCGAAATGACTCTTATCATTATCAGAATTTGATCAATTCGTTCCGATAACATTTGCAAAGTCTAGAAGAGCCGCGTGATTAAATCATGGGTGAGGCTATTTGCACCCCTGGTACAATAAGCAGTGTATGCTATTTGTACCCTGGTGCAATTAGAAATGAATGCTATTCGTACCCCGCCGGTGCACACAGCAATGTGTTCTATTAATAACCCGTTGGTACAAATATCAAAGTATGCTATTTGCACCCCTGTGCATTTACAGTACCTTGGCATATATTTGCACACAGTTATCCGTACTACTCGTGTATTACACCTTTTTGGAATATTATCGCCCTGACATTCTTACCCTAACCATAACCAATCCCACTCCTCTTGCCTAACCTAACCAACCCAACCAGAGCAGGCATATTCATGAGTCTTCCCCTACCACCCTGCAAAAAAATGTTCGCGTTCGCGGGCCCTGACTTGCGCAATTGCATGCAAATTATCCAATCCAAAATGAAGAAAACACGATCACTTCCCTGGGGAATCAAACTCCAGGGTCCCAGACCAAAGCTCAGTGTTCTAACCACTCACCTAGCAGTTCTTACAGAATGTTATACAACTGTTTACCACTTGGTGTCTTCAAGCCTCGGTTGCTAGGTAACCATACTGTATACAAAAAAATAGGTACTAGCTAATAAACTAACGGTTGTATGCTTTCACTGAAGACAGAAAGCGCAACTGTAGTATCAATTTTCCGCTAGAAATTCAATTGTTATAAACTTTAGAGACAAAACTTTCCTAATATGCCAGTTTCTGCAGTCATGGAAGATGAACGTCCGCCATGATTTCGGTGCACGCGAGCAACGTGTT
Organism: Sander lucioperca; assembly: GCF_008315115.2. Lineage (NCBI taxonomy): Eukaryota > Metazoa > Chordata > Actinopteri > Perciformes > Percidae > Sander > Sander lucioperca. The sequence goes on from NC_050178.1 coordinate 36,334,936, forward strand.
TTTGTTGTTACGTCACAGGGTGTGAATAGCTCAGCTGTGTGGCCGAGGCTATTCGTACCTGGGGTGCAAATAGACACTACGTTAAATCATTTAATCCGCTTCAAGTTAGCAGAGTGCTAAACCGGAAGTAGCCGGCTCGGCCAGCGGTGGTCATCACATTTTTGGCTTCATATGAATGAACGGGGCTTTGTCTCGAATGCTGTATCCAGCTTTTTTCATACATCCATGGGTTTGACAGGACAGTACATATCAGATACTAAAAAGAGTCGTTCAAAAACATTTGTTCTTTCATTTTTGCCCATCATTAATACCACTCTGCATGCATTTTCTGCGTTTGGGTCCAATCCTGCATATGCTAGTCATGAAACTTTAGGTGTTAGGACAGAAACATGGTCTGCACAATTACGCGAATGCAGACACTATTAGAGCTATGCAAGACAAACATCGTGTTCTGGACTGTGTCACCTAAAAATCGTAACACAACACAAGTGCGAGCTGCACTTTGAGTGTGCATGCTAGACGCGCTATAGCATGAAATAGAGACAAGAGAAAGCCGCCCCCTTATGTTTGGGTACACTTCCGCTCAAAATGCCACGGCTGACCAGTTAGATGAAGCTCTATCTGAACATGTCTGTATGCAAAAGCATATTTATGACACTTCGTCACCTCTTTATTCAGACACACATCCCATCGTCTGTTTTCTTTTTTTTTTCTTCCATCCGTGCAGAAAGCACAGCAGGACACGTTCCTCCACAGACGACATGTTTGTTTACTACTGTGTAGGGCTGCACAATATGAGGAAAATGTCAAATTGCGATTATTTTGACTGATGTTGTGATTGCGATATCATTCACGATATTGGAGGGAATGTTCAATTTTTTGGATCATCATTACCAATTTTATTGAAACACAAATAAAAATGTACTATAGTCATGTAGTGTGATTTTTGCGACAATCTGTACCAAACAAAGATGTTTTCCTTTAGTCTGTAGGATAGGATTTGTAGGCCCGGGACGTCTCTGCAGCCCCACAATACTTCATTCAGAATGGTTAGACACATATTTAGCCTTTAACAAATTTTGCGCCCCCCCCCTCCTGCAATTTGGATATTGCACTAGTCCATATTGCGATTTCGATAAAATTGCGATAAATTGTGCAGCCCTACTACTGTGGTCATGGAAACGCGCTGATTAGCTCTATCTTAGCTCTATATTGCCCTCTTGAGGACTTACGTTTGTTACTTACACCGGTGCGTAAGAGCACACGTTCAGTATGTTCACCAGGGACCCGTGTCCGTACCAGAGAGGCCAAGTATTTGTGTACTTGCATTGACCATGTTTCTGCCCTTCAACGTTTGACCCATGTGTGATTTGCAGAGATCTCTGCCTCAATTGGAAGAGCAGATAGAGGAGAAGCTAGAACAGACTCAAGCAGAGCTGGAGAGATACGGCACTGGACCCCCAACGGATGACACTGAGAGACGTGCCCTCTTTATTTATGTGAGCTTCCTCACTCTACCTAACATTTACCATGTATGAATATCAATGTTTATATTAAATATATGTTGTGTGTGTGCTGCAGAAAGTGACAGCCTTCACTCAGGATGCCATCAGTCTGACTACAGGAGAGGAAATCAAGTGTGGAGACCAGCTCAGAAGAGAGTTTGGGAAGTGGAATGCCCACCTGGACCACTCAGGAAAAAACTGTGAGTGTATCATTTTGATCTGGTCTACAGATGTCCATCAGCAGGACTCTGAAAATATAGGTTTATGTGTTGCAGTGAACAAGAGGATTGAGAGAGAGGTGGAGGAATATGAAGAGAAGTACCGTGGAAGAGAACTGCCAGGCTTCATCAACTACAAGACCTTTGAGGTCATGGTGAAGGAGCGGATCAAACACCTGGAAGAACCCGCTGTCTTGAGACTTAAGGACATAGGAGGTATATGATTCAATATATGATACATTTAAATGTTTTTATTTATTAATCAAGTTTTATTTTCTTACCGTACAGCTGAAGTGCTTGGTGGAGATCAAGCTGCTGCATCCTTTTGTACTTCCATTTCCTCCAGATGTTGTTAGAAAGGTGTTCATACAGCTGGCCCACAGTAGCTTCATTGGATTTCCTAAACTCATTAACACAGCCGAGGTAGTACTCTTTAATGAGTTTGATATTGATTTTGTAATGATTTGATTGTCATCAGTATTTTTGGCTCTCACAATTTAATTTGCATTGTGTTTTGGCAGTGTTCAGACTGACCAGAATCTTATTTTCTAGGCAAGGATCAAATCCATAATGCAACAAAAAGAGTCCATTGCTCAATCCATGCTGAGAACCCAGTTCAAGATGGAGTTGCTCGTTTCCTCTCAGGACAGGACATACAGCAGCTGCAACAGTTTGAGTGACCGAATTAGAGAGGAGGAAGAGAAGGAAGACAAATGCAAAGGCACAAACTTTCATAAAGAAAGCAGTATTGTGCACAGCATGGATAATCATGCAACACTTCAGGAGCTGATGTTGCACATTAAATCATACTACAAAGTAAGTTTTAATGTAGAGGGATAATTCATGATCAAAAGTAATGACAGCAAGGTTTAGACAGAGGGTATGTGTTTTTAATAACTGGCCTCGTCAGTCCAACTCTTCTTTTTTTTTCCTTCTTCAGATTCTCAGCCAGCATCTGGCTCATCAGATCCCCCTGGTGATCCGCTACCACATCTTGCAGGAGTCTGCCATCCAGCTGCAGAGTGAGATGTTGCAGATGCTTCAGGATAAACCGAAATTGGAGTTGTTGCTGAGTGAGGATTATGACATTGGCAGGAAGAGGGAGGCTTTACAGAGTCGCCTCAAACACCTCATGAAGGCCCGCACATACCTGGTGGAGTTCTAGAGGAGGTCATGCCCAACAGCATGATTTTGTTTTTCAGCTTGTCACATACATTTATGGTTGGGCAGTAGGTATATTATTTGTCACATTGGGTATTAAGTGTAGAATCGTCATTTTCTATACAACTCGTCATATTAGAACATGCTCTGAAAACCAAAAGTTATTAATGCACCATTTCATGATTTGGCCTGAACACGTAACTTAACATTTAGACGATCAGAGCATGGTGTCTAAGAGTGAGTGCATTATGATTGTGTTAGATTTATCTAGCATTCTCTCTGTTGTTGTGATGCTTCAAATCGATTATGTTGACACCAAAAATTAAGAGAGAGTTGCAAATACTATTTAAACAAGCTGTGTCTTGATAAGAATAGAGTACCTTTATTTGATATAGCAACTTTCACAGACAGTCACATAGTGTTTCATATGATACGATTGTAAAATAACAATGATAAAATAACAACGGAATAAAAATTAAAAAGACTTATAAACAAGTTAGTCTTAAGCCGTTTTTTAAAAGCATCAACAGAGATCACAAACCGTAAAAGAATAGGAAGGGCATTCCACAGAGTCGGAGCCACCACTTTAATGGAACGATCACCTGGTAATCCCTGGTCAGAAGACCTGAGTGACCTATTGGTAATGTAAGAATGTAATGATGAAGAAATAGCAAAAGAAAACATGCAGTCATAATTCTTTATTATATACTTTTGTTCTCTTGCGAAAGAATTCAAAAACTTATTTCCTCCAATTATTTGTTGGTGTTATTACAGTTGACATCAATTAAAATGACCATTGGGATTAACCATACTGGTGCCCACATCAGAGACCATGGGGCCTTTCCCAATTCCAAAATTTGTACCAGAGATAATATATTTATAGTTATATCCCGGCCCATCCACAGAAAGATTTGGATTAAAAGGGGGTGGGTGGGGTGCCCGGATAGCTCAGTTGGTAGAGCGGGCGCCCATATATAGAGGTTTAGTCCTCGACGCAGCGGGCCCGGGTTCGACTCCGACCTGCGGCCCTTTGCTGCATGTCATTCCCTCTCTCTCCCCCCTTTCATTTCTTCAGCTGTCCTGTCAATAAAGGCCTAAAAATGCCCAAAAAAAAAAAAAAAAAAGCGGGTGGATGAAATAATACAATAATGAGGAAAATATTATTAACATTCTCTAATATGTGAACATAGCAGAGCTGCTGTCGGACAGACAGCTTCATTTTTAGGGGGGCCCCAGAGAGACGCTTGAGAAACAGCAGCTTCACTTTATGATTATTTCAGATGCTAAAGGTTTAGTTCTGTTTCCTCTGTCAATTGACAAACATCATTTTATAACTACAGTTAGTATTGCCGCTTAAATGTCACACTGGGTGTATGAAAACATTTATTTAGCCTACTGAAAGCAGCCTCTCTAATCATGAAAGTAAATGAAAACACTCTACAATATATTATTTAAAAAGCAATGTTGCCTACAGCAATTGGTACAGGGGCAGTTAAATGTTAATGTGTGTCTCTAAAACGGAGAAACAAAAAGTCAGAGGGCCTCTGGACACAGAGCTGGACTCTAACAAATACATGTTTATGTTCAGGAACAAAAGGTTCCAATTTCTAAAAAAGCCTACTTTGTAATTGCCCTTTTGCCTGATTAAAAAGATGATTATCCAGGAATGTGATGCATTATATGACCATGCATCAGAGCTTAATATACACAGGTGGCACAGTGGTTAGCACTTGTCACACAGCAAGAATATGTGTGAAGTTTAGATATGTTGCCATGCATAAATGATGGAATGATTTGAGAAAAAAAAAACATTTTATGGTGTGCAAACTGTGTTCCTAAGGCTGGAACTAAGGCATGATTACAAAATGATGGTCCCCGGGCTCTAGACCCTCAAAGGGGCCCAAAGTATTGTGGTATTTTAATAAATGCTAATTTTTATCATGTGCTTGGGTGATGCACATAAGCACATGGGACTGCAGATGAAAATAGCTTTAAGATAACTTAACAACAACAACACATGCAATTACGGCTGGGCAACATATCAATATTATATCGACATTGATATATGTCATAGATACTTAGTCATTATATCCACATTATTGGTGATTGCCTGAATGCTGATTTAGCAGCATTCACAGTATTTTTCAATTTTTATTTTACATTAAAGTCAATGGAGCAATCTGCAAATCCTCTTCAGACTTATTTCCTTTTGAAATGCTACTCCTCCTACATACTTTCACCTACAGACAACATTCAAACTTTAAACTGTTCACAAAACCTTTAGCTATTACAGTTTTTTTCAGATTCATGATATACAGTTTTTGTGGTATCACTGTTTAAGCATTACTTAGAGTGGGTAATGACATCACTAGAGTGGGAAGCCTTGAAAAATAGTCTTAAAACCTCTATAACTTGCTCTCACGCCTACAACATTTACTTGTCATAGATACTTTATACATCAAAATGTAGCTATTATTGTCCTTTTTCAGCCAATGCGCTCATTTAAGCAATAAAAAAAAACTAAAAAACTTTTTTAAAACTGATATGTAATTTTTAACTGTATCTACACAAATAACATGTCTACAGCTTTAACAAAGTCTTAGGAAGTTTCAGGAATACAGTTTTTACGGTTGACTGGGAAGCACGAAAACCAGCAGTGTGCTGCCAATCATTCTGAGATTCTGAGAGCTGAAATGTGCTATATAAATGAAGTTACCTTAAAGGTGTAGTAAGTGATGTTAATCCAATAAACATTGTCAAAATATCTCCTCACGGTCCCCTAGCTCTGTTTTCTGTGTGCGTTAAAAAAAAAACAAAAAAAAAACGGTGTTAATACACAGCCCTGGCTGTGTAAATGGAAAACAAACAAACAAAGGAGTGCAAGAGCCACAAAACATTGTTCCAGCCAATCTGCAATAAGCAGCAACATTTGATGGTAGGGGGGAGGCAGCATTGAATGTGCCAGCCAGTAGTTATCTGTCCGTGAATCTGGGGGCGGAGCTTCTGAAGGGTGGGGTCGTATTGAGCTCAACAGTCCCACCCCTCTTCTGAGAGACCTTGGGTTCCAGAAGTAAATTTCCCATTCATTTCTCCCATTGACGTCTGGAAAAATCTGTATATAAAGAGTTTTAGACCATGCCTTAGGCTAACCAGATGGTACATGACTCATAAGCATACAACGTATCATTTCGAGTAAAAAAACTAACAGAAAATCCCAAAAAACTCAAAGGTACAAGACTGTATACATATCGTCATCTCAGAGCGAAGGAACTACTCATCCCATAAACCACCGCGCACCACTGAACAAAGGAAGCTAACGTTAGTTTAGCTAACAGCTAATTTGGCTAACCGCTAGCTGAGACAGCATGTAATAACTTTAAAAGACCCTCAAAATAAAACCTGAAAATAACCGTTAACATATAACGGCTGTTACGTCAGCTGTAGATGACTTTACCCAGTGTTAAGTTTGAGTTAACGTTATTTTAGACTGAATCAAGCTGTCAGCTAGCAGTTAGCCGAATTAGCTGTTAGCTAAACTAACGTTAGCTTCCCGGCAGAGGCTAACGTCAGAAGCGTGACACACAGATCGTGATTCGTGCAGTGTCGTAAATCCTCGTGACGGATCGTGCAGGCAGCACAGTTCTACTAGTACTTATCCAAGACATCGTGAATAAAAGACATTTATCTCAAAACAAGGGTAGTGCCCCATGATTTGTGGTGTCTACATGACCATTCGCTGAGTCATGTCGGCATGCTGGTTTTAAGTCTACCATCGATGGTTACAATTTTATGGCTTATACTCCAATTTGTCAATGGAGAAATTGAATTGTATTTTTACTTCCGGAACCCGCTGTGGGCAGGACTGTTGAGCTCTATTTGTTTGGCAGTTGAGTTCAAATAACAGTGTTAAAGGTGTAGTAAGTGATTCTGATTGTGTTAGATTGATGTAGCATTCTTGAGAACAGGAAACATTGGCAAGTGTGGCAAGGGCGGTGGCTCTGGAGTAACCGCCACCAGACTAACTATCCTACAATGCCACCTGGGAACTTTCACCACAAGATATGCCTTATCTCTACCTTGACTAACACCATTATACAAAGTCTACACAAGTTCGTAGACTGAAGCAAGACAGAGACATGTTTCCAAAAAGAAATCAAATTTAGGTAGAAAATATAGAAATCCAGGTCCAGGTGGAAGTTTATCGGAGCCGACCCACACTGGCCAGTACCTAATGTTTGACTCTCACCACCCTCTAGAGCACATGTGTCAAACTCAAGGTCCGCGGGCCAAATCCGGCCCCTTGCAGATTTAGATTTAGATCCGGCCCGTATATAAATTTGGGTTCACAATAAATTTTGGCCCACCTAGTTGCGCGCCAAACCAAAAACACAGGAACGTGCTTTTTAAACTGCAATTACCTGACATTCAAAACAGAATATGGCAGATTTGCCGACTCTGAGACTCAGTAATTCCCCCAGAAGCAAAGAGTTTTCATATTCAGGCTGTGAAACAGGTTGTTGTCGGAAAAATAAACTGGACAAAGTTACAGTTCTACCATGAGTTCTACAAAAATAATTAAGAACTGTGAGTGCCTTGGAAAATACTTCTTTTCTTAATTTATATATGACATTCTGGGGCTTTTTTAAATTATATAATACTTGTTTTTGTAAAAAATAAATGAGAGAGAGAGAGAGAGAGAGAGAGAGAGAGAGAGAGATCCGGGGCTATTCGGGGCTGTTAGTAGCCCGGGACACCCAGGCCTAACGACGCCTCTGGGACCACCAGTATCAGATAATATTTAAAGCAGCAGTCACTGATTTTTGGCCATGGGGCAGAAGAACCACAAGCTGAAAAACATACCACTCTGATACATTATGTCTTATAAAGTTGTTTTGGCTAACATGTTATCCACTGCCAGACATTCAGCAGACATGAAGCAACATTAGCATTCAGTTGTGTTTTTGCCCACTCGACAAAATGCTGTTTTCCTTTCCTTTTCGCTCTGTTTTGGTCTCCACCAATCTTAGTAAATGGTTTATAATGCTAGATGGTCCAGTGTTCACCAGCTTAATTTTGATGCTGTCAACAGCTTTCATAGAGACTATATATTTCTTTGGTACAAATCAGTTCCCGTAAAAACTGTAACTGGGACATTTTTTTCTGAAAAGAGAAAAGAGAGATTTTTTCATCACTGTAAACACATCTCCATTATAAACTGGGAGGCGGAAATCTTAAAACCTGCATGGCTGGTTTTACAGCAGCTGTGTAAAAGAGGGCAGCATGCCAACTTGTAGGCTACAACATATACTGCCAGGTAACAAGAGAGGCCCAACAAAAAAATCACAGCCGTACAAAGATATCCATGAAATTTCTGTTTGTGTGTATGCAATCGGCTTATCTGCTCAGTGAGGTAATAATACCTTAGAACAGTCAGAAATTATTTCTACATTATTGCCATCTGTTATATTATGTTGTTTTCACTTTTACCTTTGTTGCATCTTTCTCTCCCTTCCTGTCATCTTACTGGCGCTATTTAATAAAGGCACAAGATGCCCAAATAATATTTCAAACTAGAGAGGCAGTGTTCAGTTAAGGGTTCAGTATGCTTGAAAATAAAATAATAACTTTGATAAGTCTCCTCAAGTAATCAACGGCTGGTCTGGAGGTTCATCTGTAGAGGTTTCAGTGGCCCATTGTTATATTTGTGAAGCAGCTTTCATCTTTGTTGAGGAATCTACTGTACAAAGAATCCCCAAAGAATCCCCATTGGGGATCAATAAAGAATTAAATTAAATTAAACTGTGGGATTCCCTACAAGTGATGCACTAAAGCACATGATACTGAAGATAAAAAATTAGCTTTAAGATAACTCTCAAAAACTCAGCACATTGTGATTTCATGTGAATGTGGCAGTGAGATGGACAAGAGACTTCAGGAAACTGACCAGCAACATCAGAATGTGACAAGGGGACACTGTAGGAGACTGAGGGTAATAGCCTAATAGGATATGTACAACTGTAATACCAATAATAACCTCTATTACCATACTGGTATTGGTATCGGCTGATCTCTAGATTTTATTTGAGGAGATTAAAACAGAAAGCGAATATGGCTGCTGAGAAAGAAAAGCATTATGAAAGGTTAAATGAAATACAGAAATTTTATTTTCTTAAAAGATTTTTACAGTAAAAAAATAGTTTCTTTATAAATTAAGAACACCTTTAGGCGTTCAACAAACTAAGATAGATAGATAGATAGAGATAGATAGAGGTACTTTATTAATCCCGAAGGAAATTAAGGTGTCCAAAAGCTTATAGACATACACACACATAGGCACACAGACATATGACATCCACGCACACATACATACTACAAAAATACAAAGGAAGATCTCAATAGTGTGCCCTTACAGTAAAATTAGATTGTAGCAAAAAAATGCAGAAAGGTGCAATGGCAACGTAGTGTAAGAGAGTTTCAGTGCAAGTACATTGTCAGTGCAAATTCTCTATCTACTCAAGTACAACAGGCTACACATATATCAAAAATAGAATAATTACTTAACTATACATAGACACTAATGAAAGACTTGACGAAAATTTTACGTTAAAGTTGAAAAATGTCCATACAGGCAAAAAGAACAGAGCAGACTTAAACACTTCAGACAATCACACTCCTCCCCTTCTGTGTAGCATTGAAGAGCTTAATGGCCATAGGGACAAATGACCTACACAGCCTGTCTGTTTTGCAAGACAGAGACAGGAGCCTACCACTGAACATGCTCTTCTGCTTGGAGAAAGTGGTGTGCAGGGGGTGGCAGTCATTGTCCATTATAGAGAGCAGTCTGTTCAGGGTCCTCTTATCTGCAACTGATGTCAGTGACTCCAGTTCCATGCCCACCACAGAGCCAGCTTTTCTCACCAGCCTGTCCAGTCATCCAGCATCCCTCTTCCTAGTGCTGCTTCCCCAACATACCACAGCATAGAAAAGGACACTGGCCATGACAGACTGGTAGAACATAAGCAGGAGTTTTCTGCAGACATTAAAGGACCCCAGCTTCCTAAGGAAATAGAGCCTGCCCTGCTCTTCCTAAGGAAATAGAGCCTGCTCTGCCCCTGCAAGTGGGCTGAGGCTAGAAAATGGCCAGGCAGACTACTAAGGAGGTTATTTTATTTTTTAATCAAATATAAATCGTAGAATATTTTGCTCAAACAATAACTCATAACATTTTTAGTAAGGATTGGTATTACAGTTCATCTGCCTACATTAGTAGTGCTGACTAACTTATGAAAGTCAAGGAAAAAAGTAAGAAAGAAAGCCAAGGAAACGAAACCTAAGTTAACTTTCATTTCCTTTTACCGCTGCATCCCTGAACCTGTCCGCAGTTGGCATCCGTCACGGCACTTACGTTTCGGCATTCGAGCATCTGTAGCTCTGCTCGGTTTCAGTGAACGGGACTTTTTTGCGGTTGTATTCCTATTTTAAACACAATTTCTTTCCAGATAACAAGAAGTCATCAGTATGAACACTCTGAACCAACAGTATGAGGAGAAGGTGCGTCCCTGCATCGACCTCATTGACTCTCTTCGCTCTCTGGGTGTAGAGAAGGACTTGGCGCTGCCAGCTATCGCCGTGATTGGAGACCAAAGCTCGGGGAAGAGCTCCGTGTTGGAGGCGCTGTCAGGGGTGGCTCTGCCAAGAGGAAGTGGTAAGTTACAGTCACTGAGACAAACAAAATATTTCCATAGGAATGGATAGGCCTACTTAAGGTTAATTATTCTCCTGTCGACTTTTCTAATTATGTATGAGTCAGCACACATGTAGCCAATGGGCATCATTTACTCTTCCCCCCTCTTTTGCATCTTTTGTTGAGGACGAAACCTCCTTAAATGTGCATATGACAATTAATCACCTCAATGATACATGCATTCATTTTAATGAATTAATAAACCCCTGGACTGTCATATTTCAGATGTGTTTGAGCATGATTTCTGCTCATGTTTAAAACTTTGTTCACATTCAAAATAGAACTCATCCCATCGGCTTTCTCTGAGATTTGGAGAGAGAGAGAGAGTCGTGATATTTTGAGAAAAATAGAGTTATAATAGGCTATTACAAGAATAAAGTCACTATATTTCAGAAAATAATCTACCTGCACCATAGTTTGCTGTGCATTACGTGATTGCTCTGCTGATATGGTAGATGTCAGAGCCCCGTTTGAGACTCTGGTCTCTGAATGAGACAAAGTTTAAGGAAGTGGCTGTACGCTGCTCTACATCGGAGGTGGAATACCGGAACTACGGCAGAAATACACGGAGCACAAACGCGATACATCTGACGCAGCATCTCCACAGCAGAGCGCGTCCATTATAAACCTGAAGCTGCATGGACCACGGAAGGCGCGCCGCTGCTCATCTCCTTTTTTACAGCGAGAGTGGAGAGAGTGTCTCATGTGACCTTGTTATTTGTACATGCTGTTGTCATGACCTGGCTCAGGTGGTCATAACAAAGAGGGAGACAACACCACGTTGAATGTTTAGACAATACTTTATTAAACCAAATGGAACCAAATTAGACCAAATTAACAATATACAGAATAAGATGTAGACGTCAGTGGAAGCAGTGGTGTATGGGTGTGCATGAGTGAGTGTGTGTTGGTGTTGTAAAGTGTAAAATCAGCAAAAGGCAAACTTAGGATAACATAAACTAACCAAGCCAAACCTTAGTGTGCCTGTGGAGACAGAGGATACTGCAGCTTAAGAGGCCTCAGCACACCAGACCCAGGTGAGCTGAGTTACTGCAATTAGTAACCTGCAAACAGGAGACACAAGTCAAAACACACTTCCTCAATGTAGACAGCAAAAACACTCAAATGACACAAAGGGCATCACACTGTGACTATACAAATCACAACATGTAAATAGGAAAATGTTGGCGTTATTTTGTCGCTTAGGAGCGGTAGGCTAGATGGAGCCGGTTACCTCCAGGATCTGTGGTAAGCTAGGCTAGCGGTGGGTGCGTCAGACAGAGTTACGACACACACGGAGATGAGAAGGGTATGTATGGACTTATCTAATAATAATAATAAAAAGTCCAAATAAGTTGGCGTGTTCCTTTAACTGAGAAGGATGGATCAGGGACCCTCTACTACATACAGTATATGGTATAAAATGAAGTTGCATATTAAACTGGACCTACAATAACGTCTGAGCGGCCTAAATACATACCTTTTTAGTGTATAGAATACTTAGCTATCAAAATAATAATTGTTGGCATGATTTTATAAATCTTTAATTTAATGTTAAACATACATGTGGCACAGTGAATCCTTAGGATTAACTGTATCTGTGGATGGCTACCTTAGTTACCAACAGTTAAGGTTTTTGATTTTATATTTGCTAATAAAATGTTGGATTCGTGTAAAGACATTACTTTTTTTCAAAAAGTTAACAATAATTTGGTGGACTACCTGCAGACACTGTGAGGACCCCCTAGGGGTCAGGGACCCCATGTTGAAGATCTCTGCATTCGAGCATGCACTGGGTTTCATTCCAACCTGCTGCCATTTGCTGTGGGTCATCCCCTCTCTCCCCCCATTCCTGTCTGTTCTCCAGTCTACGTGTAGGTGCTTTGCTAATGTCAGCGTGCTAACATGCTCACAATGGCTCATACTATTTAGCAGATAGAGTGTTCACCATGTGTACATAAAGCCACTCTACAGAAATGTCCCTGTTTACATTTGAGTCATGGATTTTGCCAAGACAATTATGACATTGGTGTTAGACTTCTCTACCATATTTATTATGTCTGGAACATGTTTTGAAGATGAAGAAGATTGACCCAACTTTATAAAGATGATATCAAGTGTTTTCTAAGAGCGCCAACTGCTTTTCACAAGCACACTGGATTTCACTTTCTCCCCTCATCATAATTCACTCTTCATTAATTCAGGCATTGTGACAAGATGTCCTCTCGAACTGAAGATGAAGCGAAGGCGTGAAGGAGAGGAGTGGTACGGAAAGATAAGCTACCAGGACTGTGAGAAAGATATAGAAGACCCTGCAGATGTGGAGAAAAAGATTAGAGAAGGTACAGTATTACATTTCACCATCAAAAGCCAAGTATTGATGGAGCTACTGATTTTTTTTTTTTTAGGCTTTAGTGATCAGCACTTTGTACCTTTTGTACTCATTTTACATCATGTCTTCTCTCTCCAGCTCAGGATGAAATGGCCGGGGTCGGGGTGGGGATCAGTGATGACCTCATCAGTCTGGAGATCTGCTCTCCTGATGTTCCAGACCTGACGCTCATTGACCTGCCCGGCATCGCCAGGGTGGCTGTAAAGGGACAACCAGAGAACATTGGAGACCAGGTATGCTAGTTCAGTCCCCCAAGCCCACTGTCAGCATTTTTTATCAGGGCAATGTCTTGGGTAGAAAGTTGTTCCAAAGATAAAAAATAAATAAATAAAATTGACAGTGAGGTTTATGGATTATAGCAAGGCTGTACACTTTGGTCCTGTAATTTTTTATTCATTATTCACTTAAGTACAATAGTGATTTGGTAGTGATTTGGGGTGGCAGTAGCTCAGTCAGTAGAGAGTTGGGTGGGGAACCAGAGTGTTGCTGGTTCAAGTCCCCATACGAACCAAAGTATGGTGGTGGACTGGTAGCTGGAGAGGTGCCAGTTCACCTCCTGGGCACTGCCAAGGTGCTCTTGAGCAAGGCACTGAACCCCCATCTGCTCGGGGCGCCTTTCCATGGGCAGCTCCCTCACTCTGACATCTCTCCATCTCTTCTTTCAGATAAAGAGACTGATCCAGAAGTTCATCAAAAGACAAGAAACCATCAGCTTGGTAGTTGTTCCATGCAACGTGGACATAGCAACCACAGAGGCTTTGAAGATGGCACAGGAGGTGGATCCTGATGGGGAGAGGACTCTGGGTAAATAGGGCTGATTTTAGAAAAGGACCACTTGGACAAATGACTTAACTATTAGATAGTTCACTGTCTGTTTGTCTTTCTCTCTCTCAGGTATCTTGACCAAGCCTGACCTGGTGGACAAAGGCACAGAAGAGACAGTGGTTGATATTGTCCATAATGAGGTCATCCACCTGAAGAAGGGCTACATGATCGTCCGGTGCAGGGGTCAGAAGGATATCACAGACAAGGTGTCTCTGACTGAAGCAATAGAAAGAGAGAAAGCCTTCTTCAATGATCATGTGCATTTTCAGTAAGTTTATTCTTTTTCAGGTAATTGTAATAAACATTTTCACGGTACATTATTAATGCTGTGATTTTCTATATGACATGACATGTACTCAGTAGCCTTTAATTCTTCCTGTAGCCCTCTCTACAATGACGGCCACGCTACTGTTCCTAAACTGGCTGAGAAACTCACACTTGAGCTGGTGCATCACATTGAGGTGAATTCTTACTCCCTCAAATTAAGAGTTTACCATACATTGCTTTGCTTACTTTAGTTGTTAAACGTTTCTACCCATGTGTAATTCACAGAGATCTCTGCCTCGACTGGAAGAGCAGATAGAGGAGAAACTAGCACAGACTCAAGCAGAGCTGGAGAGATACGGCACTGGACCCCCAACGGATGCAGCTGAGAGACTCTTCTTCCTCATTGATGTGAGCTTCCTCATGCTACATAACATTTACCTGGCTATAAAGACAAAATGCTCACCATGTATGCATTTAAAAAAGTATTACATAAACATAAAACCCCTGTAAACAATTGGTTCTGCTGTCATGTGTGTGCTGCAGAAAGTGACAGCATTCACTCAGGATGCCATCAGTGTTACTACAGGAGAGGAACTCAAGTGTGGAGACCGGCTCAATGTCTTTTCTACACTCAGAAGAGAGTTTGGGAAGTGGAATGCCCACCTGGACCGCTCCGGAGAAAAGTGTGAGTGTATCATTTTGATCTGGTCTACAGATGTCCATCAGCAGGACTCTGAAATATATATGTTTGTGTGTTGCAGTTAGCAAGAGGATTGAGAGAGAGGTGGAGGAATATGAAGAAAAGTACCGTGGAAGAGAACTGCCGGGCTTCATCAACTACAAGACCTTTGAGATCATGGTGAAGGACCAAATCAGAGAGCTGGAAGAACCCGCTGTCAAGAAACTCAAGGATATAGGAGGTATATGCCTTACTTTATTACTCAAATTTTCTTTTCTTACAATACAGCTACCATTGAAGTGCACGGTGGAGATCAAGCTGCTTCATCTTCTTGTATTTCCATTTCTTCCAGATGCTGTTCGGAAGGTGTTCATACAGCTGGCCATAAGTAGCTTCACTGGATTTCCTAACCTCATTAAAATAGCCAAAGTAGCAATCTTTAATGAGTCTATCAAAATTCAAAATGCATAATATAGTGTTCACACTGACCAGAATCTTATTTTCTAGACAAAGATCGAAGCCATCAAGCAACAAAAAGAGTCCACTGCTGAATCCATGCTGAGAACCCAGTTCAAGATGGAGCTGATCGTTTACTCTCAGGACAGGACATACAGCAGCAGTTTGAGTGACAGGAAAAGAGAGGAGGATGAGGAGGAGGAGGAAGGCAAACGGAATCTCATGTTAAAACATCATAAAGAAAGTAGTATTGTGTACAGCATGGATAATCATGCAACGCTCCAGGAGCTGATGTTGCACCTTAAATCATACTACAAAGTAAGTTTCAATGGAGAGGGATGATTCATAAACAAAAACAATTACAGCAAGGTTTAGACTCTCATTCTGCCCTTGTTTGTCAAACTTTACTTTATTTTTCCTTCTTCAGATTGCCGGCCAGCGTCTGGCTGACCAGATCCCGCTGGTGATCCGCTACCAGATGTTGCAGGAGTCTGCCGTCCAGCTGCAGAGGGAGATGCTGCAGATGCTTCAGGATAGAGAGAATTTGGAGTTCTTGCTAAAGGAGGATCTTGACATTGGTAGCAAGAGGGCTGCTTTGCAGAGTCGCCTTAACCGCCTCATGAAGGCCCGCAGATACCTGGTGGAGTTCTAGAGGAGGCCTTCGAGGCCTAACAGCACGAGTTCACTGTACCTTGTTCATTTAGCAAACACAGTACAATTGTGGTTGCAGGATTGCTATATTAAATGTTTTTTAACGTGTCGATTGTTAAATGGACACATTTGCTTTAGATGTAACAGCTAAGTCAAAACAGGTTATTTTGTGGGGGATCGTTTTAATTGTACTGTAATATTTATTCCGATTAAAGAAGTTATGCCTGTTATTTCACACGGCAAAAGCAGATCATAGGAGCACACTATATAGAGCACACTATATAGGTCACACCCTAGTTCAATTCCTTCCAGGGAACTTATAGAACTGATCAGTGCAATACAAAACAACTGTCAACAAGACAACAACAAACAGCTGACAACACAGCTCCAAACAAATGTTTTATTATATATTATTATAACGTATCATCCCCAGAAAAGATTATTGACATTGTGCCAATATTTTGATGCTTTGTCATTGTTTCCTACTGATGGCTGGACCCCTTTAAACAAGCACATAGTTTGTGTTTCTTAATGTATAATTACAGAATTAAACATTATTCAAATGCATCTTTTTTTATATATTCGTTCAAATGTATTTGTTTAAATAAAGTAACGGTTCGACTTGCATTTGTCTAATGTGGTTATTCCAACTTGCTTTTACAGACAAGACTACTCAATCTGACAATCTTTTCTCTTAAAATAAAGTTTTTGTTTTTTACTTAAGAGTTACATATTCTCAACATGAACAATTACCGGCTTTAAAGGAAATGATGGATACTCTACGACTACTACTACTAACATTGATCAAAAGGACAATTACTACAATCCTGATCTGTCTTCCAGAATAGTATAGCAGTAGAGGATGTGCAGCAGCTTCATATTACACTACAAATAAGAACAGTAATAACCAATTCTTTCCAATTCCTAAAAATCCATTAAACCACTCTTATTTTAGCTGCCTAGGACTGTCTTCTATCCGTTTGATTCTTGATGGATGTGGTAAACCGTACATCGAGCTTGCTCATGACTACTCAAATAGTATCAGTATAAACATAAGTACTTTAGCTCCCCCTTGTGGTTTTACAGATAAAATATACATATAAGATAGTCCAACCAAGCATCTTCCATGATAGAATCCATTTTTTTCTTGATAACCATTAATGAATGCTTTTCTCTTCAACTTTTATTCCTGTATTATTTAATATCTGTCTGATGTATCTCTCTTGCATAGTCCTTTTACATCATGAAATCCTTGCAAACAGAATTATAAGTTATATGAGAAATTGTCAAAAACATTTGAACAAGACGTGCACAAGTCAAATTTATTCAAAAATACATACAAAAAGTATTTTTAAGCAAAAACAAAAATCATTTAAAAGCGGTTCACTTCACATCTTCAAATTCATTCCCCATTCTCTGCAGGGCTCTCTTGATTGATGTCGTCATTGTCTGATTTCTCGTCATCTAGGAAAGATAAAAATGATTAGGAAGGCATAGGTACCTTTACTTTTACAGAACTTCACAGCTAAATGGATCAAAGGATTTTTTTTTAAACAATGTACAGATCAACAGCTATTGAGAATAAAGAACAGAGGGAGTGAAAGGGAAATCAAAAAGCACAAACAATGGCAAGTATGGCACCCAAAATGTCCTTGTTTACTCACTCTCAAGAGTCTGCTGTAGTTCCTGTATGGTGCTGAGTAGCACATGGAACTGCTTCTTTCTTAATTCCAACTGTGTGGGACAATAGGAAGATAACAATTTGAAATACAAGATTGCTAATGATTGAAGACTTTAGAGTTCCGAATAGAAGAGATGATGAATGTACTTGGCTTTACCTTTGCATCTACGTTCTCCTTGGTGCGAGACAGTAACTGGAGTTCTTTGTCAAGCGCCTCCAACTGCCTGTAAGTGACCAAACCAACATTAAGCACATCATCGGATTATCCAAAGCAAAACTGCTCGAACACGTGAAGTAGAACAACTCAATATCTGGGTGAAACAAATGAGAAGCTGACTCACTTTAGCGTTTCATGGCGGTCTGGGTGCTGCTGGATAACCTTAGCTAAAGCATCGTACTCTGAAAGGAAAAAAGAGAGAAAATGTGAGCCAAGCAAAAAAAAATCAAACTAGCCAACTAACCACAAATATGTATATACATTATTTTGACAACCTATATTAGCACCAATTTTTCTAAAATGAATGATGACTTCAGTGCAAAAGAAAAAAAATGCGGATACATTTATCTTTTTTCAACCTTTTGTCAAATCAGAAATCTATTGCATTCCATTTAAATTTGTCATTTCCATTTTGAAATGCATTCTCCATCCATCTGTTATTACTGCTAAAAACTCATTGGATGTCTGAAGGCTGCTGGTAAAATAATGTGTCTACTGTTTGATTTATAAAATTACACAAATCACCCTTATGATTCATCATTTGTTTAAACTCAATCCGTGAGCGTCCGTTTCATGAATTTGAGTTTGCGGTTGTAATAATAAAATGTAATAACCTGCTAGACAAACACTGCTGAGCTCCTCAGAGAAATATAGTTTCCCCTGTGAACAATTTAGGTTTTTCAGTACTGATTAATCTGACGATTTTACAGTAAAAAATAAAATGTCAGAAAGTAACAAAAAATGCCAATCACAAGTCAAAAGGATTGCTTCTTTAGTCTGACCAACAGTCCAAAACCTAAAGATATATTTAGTTTACAATAATATATATATATATATAAAAAAAAAGAAAATTAACAAATCCTCACATTGGAGAAGCTACTAAATGACAGAATAGAATAATCCATTGTCAGAATAGTTAGCATTATTGTTTTGCTAATTTGATCTACTAACAGTTTCAGCACTATGTTACTATGTAACTGTTCAATGTATTGGTTTTACTTGAACATGGTTAGACTACAACTCCATCGTTGCCTTAGGTATGTCTCAGTCTATGTAAAACACCACAAGTATTACATCTTTTTTTGTAAATAATTGCCTAAATCGATCTGGAGCTGAAAATATTCTTACCTTGTCGATTCTTCCGTATTCTCTTTGCTCGCTGAATTTCTTTTTTGCATTCTGCTATCTTCTCGTGTGCAGACGTGATGCTTTGTTCTGCAACGTAGACAAGGTGGTGATAATGGTAACACCTTTATAACACAAACACAGACATTGTTTTGTGGTGACCCTGGTGGCCCAGTTCTGCTAGTTACCACCTAGAAAGTATGAGTATTTCTGTTATATACAGTGGCTTGCATAAGTTTACACACCCATGCTAAAGTTGACTAAAAGAGGAATAAAAAAACATATTTTGGAAATTGATCTTAATGCCTTAATTAAAAAACACCAATTTTCTTTGTGAATGAATAATGTATAGTAAATAAATAAATGTAAAAAATCTTAAAAAACAGGGGGCATAAGTATACACCCCCTATGTTAAATTCCCATAGAGGCATGCAGATTTTAAAGGCCAGTTATTTCATAGATCCAGGATACTATGCATCCTGATAAAGTTCCCTTGGCCTTTGGAATTAAAATAGCCCCACATCATCACATCCCCTTCACCATACCTAGAGATTGGCATGGTTTTATTTCAGTTAACCTAATAGCTGGTTTGATTTGCACTGAGAGATGATTTTATGGAAAGTACCCCATGCCAATCTCTAGGTACGGTGAAGGGTATGTGATGATGTGGGGCTATTTTAATTCCAAAGGCCAAGGGAACTTTATCAGGATGCATAGTATCCTGGATCCATGAAATAACTGGCCTTTAAAAATAAAAATCTGCCTGCCTCTACGGGAATTTAACATAGGGGGTGTATACTTATGCCCCCTGTATTTTAAGGAAGAACATTTATTTTTTTACGCTACATTATTCATTCACAAAGAAAATTGGTGTCCTTAAAGGTTGGATTTTTCCTAATTTTTTTTAATTAAGGCATTAAGATCAATATCCAAAATATGTTTTGTATTCCTCTTTTTAGTCAACTTTAGCATGGGTGTGTAAACTTATGCAAGCCACTATAAAAGAATATACAGATGACAGGTTGTCAACACTTTGTGTGCGTTATTAAATAAAAGGGGGTCTGGGTTATAAATAGTCAGAGCCAGTGTCAGCAAAATCCCTATACCCTACCTATGTTAGTGTAGATTTTCTCATAATTCTCCATTTCTCGCAGATTCATGTCATAAACCATCAACGTCTTCCCCATGGAGAATTCACACTGGGCCAGTGTGCCCATCATCCTTTGATACTGTGTGAACCTGGACAGAATTACAAAACGGTTAATGACTCAAAGCAAGTTCTTCACCACACTTTTATAGAAATTCTTGGTGACAAAGTCCAAGGCTGGGGTCTGTTGGGCTCACGTACCCTTCCTCTGGGGTCCCAGTCGAGTTGCACCATTTGGTGACACTCTTAAGCAGCACGTTGATTCGGCGGTCATCTCCAGCTCCGTCCCCGTCAATAAGAAGACGTTTCCGAATAACTTCATCTGGAATAGGGGCGAAAGCGGGAATCAAACAACCTTTCAGATACTGCTTAAAAAAATCCAAGAGCTGTTGAGCTATCTGTGAGCTAACGTTAGCTAACATGACTACTGTATATTAGCCGCTTTGAAAGCAAGCTGCTTCTACGTGTAACATTGGTTCGTTTTTGACAGTATATCTGGGTACATATGGATACTTTAAGAGCTTCGGCACACATTTCTACTTGTGCCTTTTATCCAGACAGATGAAATAAATGAATTGAAACGTTAAAGTTACTTACCATCTGTAACAGCTCCCATGTCTGTGTCGAGCTAGATAACCTTTATTGAACAGCAGGAAGTGAACAAAGCAGACGGCGATGATTGGCCACAGAGGAGAGCACAGTGTGAGTTGAAAGGTTTTTTTTAAAAGCTTTATTCAAAAATAAATCCTTATACCTTGTTATTAACAAGTAATTTATTAAATGGACTAAATACTATAATTTAATTAATTTCTCCCGTTCAAAAGCAGGGATAGCTTCTATTTCAAAGTATAACTACAGACTGAAAAAATAACCCAGAGCTGCATAACAAAAGGACATGAGTAAAAAAAAAGATCTGCATCTGCATTGGCACTAAAATGCTAAAATGTAGCCTACACTGGAGGGTCAAAGTGAGGCCTTTAGTTAAACAAATTCAGCAAAAGGGGCTGCATTTGTGATAATCCTAAAGTGAATCTATACTCTTTCACTGTATATGTAGAAAGGGAAAGCTTTAAGCACTGCTTTACCTCGCCTTATGATTAGCACTCGACCTTTAGCTACCACTAAAGCCATGATGAGAGCATTTACTAGTACTATTATTAGTTATATTTTGTTTTCTGAAGGGAGCACTTTTACTTTTACTTGCTTTTAATTTTTCCAGTTGTGAGCTGCTCCTCCATTATAAAACAAAACATGAAGGTTCAGTTATATCACAACTTGGTGTCCTTGTCAAACATTTTAAGTTCAGGAATAAATACACTGAGAAAATGCTTTCTTTTTTGTTTTAAGTCCACAAAAATCACACCTGTAATCCACAGCAATTCGAACAGTTATATTGTACATATTTGTTATGGTGTCTTTTACATATTTCTATTTTAATATTTCTATTCCATATGTATGTTCTTAATTGTTGCAGTACTTTGATCTATTGTTTATTGTCTATTCCATTTTCATATGTTTATTGTATGCACCAAACCCACCAAGGCAAATTCCATTCCTAAGTGAAATCTTACTTTGTGATTGGGATTCTGATTAAACATTTTCAAGTACACCTTTCACAGAATTAATTCTATGTAGTAACTTATATGACACCTCATTGGCCCTGTTTTTTAACACCGCGCTCATTACAAATGTCCCAAGTTTTATGCCATTGTTTTTCATTTAAGATAACGGACCAAAAACACTGATGGAGAAGCTGCTTTAACCATTGTGGCTTATCAGAGTGAGCGTACGTGCGGGCGCAGTGACGTCTCTGTCCCAGAATGCAGTCTGGTAAACAGACATGGAAGCACCAGGTGAAGACCTCCACAGAGGCTGAGCACTGCACTCGCTCTTTCCCACCGTCTTCTGTCTCTTTCGCCCAGTGCATCCAGTTGATATATATCTGCTTGGTGTCACGTTTACGCCTACAGCCTCCAGAGGCTTGGTAAGAGTGAATTTGTTGTCGATCCGTGACGACTGCTAATGACTTCTGCTGTCTGGTCAAGCTCCTGCCAGCTTCCTCGCTAACGCTAGTCATGGCTGGCTACAGGCTTCAACTAGCAGGCTAATGTAGCCACCACTGCTCTCTAGTAACGTTTGCACCAGTCACAGACCCACACTAAATGGAGCCTGTTTTCATGACATAACTCCTGATAGACATTGTGTCTTTTTTCACATGTCGTATTTACGATTAACGTTTACTTTGTCTTTTCCATTAAAAAAAGTGAATACGTGTGTAGTAGAGGGGGAAGCAACGCTAGCCAGTAAAAGTGCTTGCTCTTGTTGGTCTCTGCTAGCTAATGTCAGCTAGCTAACAGAGTTGTTCTGTCAAGTTGTGCACCTAACCTACTTGTCAAGTACTTAGTTTCTAAATAAATTACATAATTATATCTTGGCCTTTGATATACTGTCTTTGTAGAGCCCAAACCACGATTGGATTCATACTGACATGTTTATATTGTAATATAGAAGACTGTTTGGAAAAACAATGTTACAGTGTTGATACATTCACTCTGATGTCAGTAATAGGTAGTGCATGTAGAAATGTGTAACTGGCTGGGTGACTTTTCAGTAAGATCTTGTGTTGACTCTCAGTGGAATTGTATCTGGATAATATGATCATATGTTATGGTTGTGCAAAATCAGTTCATTTATCCATTTTGTTTCTATGATTTTACTAATACACTTTGTTTAAACTGAGCACTATCATACAAAGGAATTTCTAGTCCTTGTAGCATATTTCAAAATTATTAACCATTAATTCACACTGATTATGGAAAAATGTGTGTTCACAAGTAAAACTATTCACTAAGTTAAGAAATGAAGCCGAGTTTGAAATTATAAGTTGATTTGGTCCTGCGCTTTAATATGCTACAGCAAAAATATTTAATAGGCAGCAGCGAAACCTTTGACAAACAACCTTTGAGGTATTATGCAAATTTAAACAAATCTAAAGTAAGTGGTTGTAATGTATAGGCTACACAACCGTTGAAATTGTATGGTTTTGTGTTTGTTATGGTTTTGCATTTGAATATTTTACAATGTGTCTTGCATCAGTTAAGACAACTAAAACAATCAGAAAATGATACAATCTCAGTGTTTAAATGGGGCTGGAGAGGGTGGTTAGGGATGGCGTAACATGGATTGGATTAGAGCATATTGAAGAAGTCCACAACAAGGCCCAGTGTTATCTTTCCTATAATTTCATATCAAGAAACAGCAGAACAAAGAACCTGATACTGACTCGTCTTCTCTGCATTCTTGTCTGTGTGTGTGTCTCCAGACTTCCTCTCCAGTGTGTGTGGCGGCCAACAATCACCAAAACTGATGAGGATCGTCTGATTGAGTTAAAATAACTTCCTTTTTTCTTATTTTGCCAAGGTAAGATCTCACAGGTACTCATTATTCTACATTCTATTGACAATAACTGTTTTCTATAGCTGGACAATAATCACAAGTAGTTGTATAGCTTACAGATGTCTACAATAGTCGCTTACTTAAAACATATTGGAGTTCAGTATAGTATATATTTTCCAGAGGGCCCACTTACTTTTTATTTTCTTCAGGCTAATTTAAACATACACAACGTTTGTTTCTGGATATCAGAAACCAAAAGTTACATTTTAGCTGCTCCGCAGTGATGGTCGGGGCCGAGCATTTTGAGCAGGAAAAGAAAAAGGCGGTAGATAGAGAAGAGGAGAAAAATGGCAAATAAACTAAGATTCTGTCAGCAGAAGTGCCAAACAGAGACATTCCTGCTTATCTGTTGAGTAGGCCCAAGAAACAGGCCTAATGTTTAAGTGTGGGTTGGTGAGTGGTGCGTAGGGGATTTGAACTTGTGACCTCTTGCTCTGAAAACCAGTATCAACCTTGTTGAGCTACAGCTCCTGTAAGAAACCATGTGTCCCCAAACCCAATCCCCAAAGCATAATGCCAGAGTACACAGTGGCATGTTAAGCTATGAGACGAATTAATGAGCTGATCATTTCAGACAGGTGTGTTGATGCTGATAAACATCTAAAACACACTGGGAAGGTGTCCAAAGTACAATGGCTGATTATGTATAAGATGTAATACTGGGACTCACAACCTTTCGGTCTGAAGGCAAGAGCTGATGCAGGACTCAGAAATTCATTAATCATAAAAATTCTGAGAATTTGTGTAGGTCTGTAATTTATTTTATTAAGTCAATCTGGGTCAGTGAAGTTGCAATGCAAATGCAGGATTTTAAAATACTGTAAAAAAATCAATGAATCACTAGTAAATTCTTAGAATGTGTGTTCTTTGTCTAGACAACCTATAGATGCCTGTCATTTATATTATATATTATAAGAATTGTATGATCATCTTGCAACACCAAGGGCTCGAACTCAGACCCTTTGGCAGGTGCTGATCTCAGCGAGCTATTATCTGGGTGATGACACGTGGCCTCACAACATCTAGTAGACAAGGGGCAGGATTGCATTAAAATGCAGAATTTTAAACTACTGTCAACAATTCCTTTCTCACTAGAAAACTCTGAGAATTTGTGTACTTGGTGTGGACAACATAGCGATGAATGTAATTTATTTTCACATATGGTAACATATTCATTATATTCTGTTTTTGTTGCGGCTACAGCAACAGTGCGTTGCTTATTGAGGCTACATTTTCTGATGGTGCTGTATTGGGTTGCATATATTGAAGGTGAGGTACAGTGTTTGTTTATTCAACCTGTTTTTTAGACTATAAATATTACAGATACCTTTTTAAATATATGTAACCCAATACAACAAAGACATAATGTAATTACAGACTTTTGTATTGGACTGCCTAATATTTGACAGGGGTCTTTATTTTGTTATTAATAGTATATTATCAGAAGATCTCACAAAAATGCCTTGTGTGAGATTACAGTGCATGTCTAAAAGGGGCTATTGAGGAAATACTGTCATTTGAACAGTTTGCGATGGTTAAAAAAAAAAAAAAACTGCTACTAATAAAAATTGACTAGTATTAAGGCATCAATATGTTTTTGTTTTTTTAGGATTCTTTTTTGGGCTCTTTTTGCCTTTAATTGTAACCCGGCCGCTGCAGCGTTGGCCTTGGCACATGGGGCGCACGCTCAACCAGGTGAGCTACCTGGGCGCCCCAAGGCATCAGTAATCTTAAATGTTTTGCTAGGTGTAGGCAATTAATGGACTGGTAATTAGGGCTAGGGGTAATTAAATGAAATAGTTCCTATATAAATGTTTCAAATGCATTTATTCCTGTAGTAGTCTATGCTTTATAGCATGTATAGGCTAGTCGAAATGTGTATCTTTATTCCAGTGTTGTCATTAAGAGGCCGAGTTTGTAGGAATATTGATCTGCATCAGAGCATGTGAGGGGAGCACGAGGATCCCACGAAGTGAAAAATGACCAGTGACCTCAGCCCCGCCGGCATCCGGCTAACTTTTTGCCAGCGGCTGAATGAGGAGCTCCAGGCACTGGCAGCATGGAGGGAGGGCAGGCATGTTCATCTGATAAATACAACGCAGCGGGGGAAATCTACTTGTTGATATGTACAGTATTATGTGCTGACACACTGTTTGCTGAACGTAACGCAAATTTTATCTGTATAGTATTTTTCAAAAGAACAAGGCACTAAAAGTTGAAATCTATTTTCACGTGGTGTCACCCTCAAACTACAGCAACAGCATCTACTGTAGCATCAGACTTGCCTGCTCACCCAGTTGTTGTAGGTATCCATATAAATTTTAAAGAAGTACAGTGAAATTGTATTGATCAACCGGTAACCTTAATGTAATATACTGTATTCTACTCAGGTTTAACCCTGTGTGCCAGTTTTAGATTTGTTGGCCCTTCCAGAAACCTATGAATAATGTCAAAAGTCAGATGTCAGATGCTAAGTCCATGTTTTTCTACAGTTTGACCATTTCAACAGTTCTTAAAGTAGCCAGTTTACATTAGAAAGGTTGCATTCTGAAATGCAACAACTTCATAAGTGGACTCTGGAGTGTTCATATCTTTTGGAACACTTTGATACAATGGATCAATTTGTGACTGAGGCGTATGCATGTGCAATAAATAAAGACTAAAGTAAATAAAACCTGTAAGACACTGTCAGCAGCTTCAGGACAAACTTATTAATTTGTATTTCTGTATATTTAGTGTTTGTCTTAAGACTAAGCCAAGTTTTGAACTATACACTTGAAATTAGCAACAGACGACCAAGGTCATTTTTGCTTAAGGCTCTTCAGGTACGCCACATGGGAATACATTCATCTTTTCTGCCATTTAGTAGGAGGATTTTTTTTTCATTTAATATCAGAAAAAAACAGGGTAGAAGGCTGTTTGAACTGGCCTTGTTTTTATGTCAAACTTACACATGGCTCTATATTAAGATTTTTTTGATTTGAGATAGAAAAGATAAATGGTTACATAATCAACCACTACATCATTCATATAAAATAGGTGGACGTAAGATGAAGACTAGACATGTTTGTGCCTTTTTTAAGTTAAGTTAGTGAGTGTATTACTTTGTCTTCACAAGAATCAACAGTCTCTATACTAAATGTTGTCTGTGGCAAGACATCTTAAAGAGCCTCCATTTCTTGTTTTCTTGCTTGGCAGCTTTTGTCAGTTGAATAGCTGCATCATTGGGGTACATCACAAACATTTCATTTTGAAAGTGAAAGTAAAGACAACTTGGCTGTGGATAAGTCTGTCTTTACACTTCTGAAAAGTCTGTTATGGATCTAATTTAGTGTTTATATAACTTGTATAAAACTACTACATATTGCTGTGTAACCAGAGTGAACCAGAGCATATGCATGTGTATGTCATATTTAAAGTGCTCATATTATGCTTTTTGGCTTTTTCCCTTTATTGTGTTATTTATATATATATATATATATATATTTTTTTTTTTTGTGCACGTTATAGGTTTATAAAGTGAAAAAGCCCAAAGTCCACCCCAAAGTGACTTACCATCTCCAACAGAAAACACTGTTCACCAACTGCTCCAAACAGCTCTATTGTAGTCCAGCCTTTACTTCCGTGACGAACGCGTCACTTTGTAACACACGTTATAATGCTCGCCTAGCTGCTAGCATGGCACGCCCTCATACTCTGCTTCTGACTGGCTAGTAGTCCTTACCTAGCTACTGCGCATGTGCGACTCCCAACAAAGATGGAACAGAAGTGAGATGCCTCACTCTGTAGCTAAAACAGAGAGCTCAACACACAGGGTGAAAAGAGGAGCTGCAGCAATGAGCAGTACAACAAAAATATGGTGTTTTTTTGAAAATGAAACGTAAACCTTTTCTGATATAACCTCTAAATACAAGTATGAACCTGAAAATGAGCATAATATGAGCACTTAAATAGTCAAGGTTTAACATTAACCACGAAGCCAAGTTGTTGAGCATGGAATGTAGCCTATAAAAAATATATATATATATATATATATTTTTTTTTTATATATATTTTTTTTTTTTTATTTTATTTTATTTTATTTTATTTTTTTTTTATTAGTTTATTTGTCAGGGACCATGCACAGTTCAAGCCAGGGAACTAACTAGCCAGGGGACCCATAACCCCTCAGATGAACTGCCAGACAATTCAGTATATTTTGTATAAGCTTTGTACTTGTTGCTTGTCAAAGTGACCACACACAGAGGTTCTTCTTTTTTTTTTGAGGGGCGGGTGCAGTGAAACAACACGCGTTTGCCCGTGTCAATCAGTGAAAAAAATCCTCCTATCCCGAACACGACCAATGCTGACTCTCGTGTTGTTACATTGTAGCGGAAAGAATGTCGGAAAGGGCCGAGGATGACGTCAGGGGGGAGCAGCGCCGAGCGGCCAGGCAGCAGCTGAAGCAGCAGCAGATCCAGCGGAGAGAAGGCTCCACAGCAATGGCGACTGTTGCGGAGCGGAGATCCTTGCCTAGTCCAGAAATAATGCTGGGACAGCCTTGGAGCAACTGGGTCGACGCCGCCAAACTCCACGGCAACGACGGTGAGTTCCCCAGCGTCCCGAATGTGCGCGAGGGAGCGAGGTAGAGCGCGACAGTTGCCAGTCCTGTCCGTTTTTTGGCCGATTGCATGCAGTTTTTGGTGGAATATGAAGAAACGCTACTGGTAGCAACAGCACGAGCAGGCAAGCAAGTGCAACTATTTATTTGTCTATGTGTCGGATCGCCTCATTTTCAGGTGCTGAATCGGAGGAAAGTTTAAAAGACTTCGGGAAAAATCGAGAAGCCATGCGTTTGTGCAGAGAAGGTGAGTGTTTTTTTTCTTCTCTTGGGCCAAAGGTGTATTTTGGTTCTGGAGGTTTGCACACATACACACACACACATAACACATTGATTCAAACACTTTACACGCGTCGTTGGGCCAACATGTAAACCTACTGTATATCATGCCCTTCATGGATTGACTGGACAACCAACCGGATACAATAAGTGAAACATGTCTGTTATTCCACTGGCAGTTGACATTTACATCTGTCCCTAAAATAACTTAACTGTTAACAACTTAGACTCGCTGTACTTGGGTATAGGCCCAAACATAGTAAAAACAATGCCATTTTCTGTTTGGGGAATGCACTTAATGGACTTAATTGTTCATTATCCATATTTCTGCCATTTTACATATGCAACCATCCACCATATTTCACGTGTCTCTTTAAACAACAAGGTTTGTTGCTTTAAGAATTTTAAGGTTTTGAACATTTAGAAAGTTAATTAGTAGAAACGTGTATGGTTTTTCAATACAAGAACCCCAGATGGAAATGTCACTGTTGAAAGCCCTCTCTTAGTCATAGTTTTATTTAAATGGTATGCAGTTACGATATGGCTTGCTCCTATTTCACCAGCTACTTCAACACAAAATAACCAACAGTAATGTTTTTGTCACCACATATTTTGACAAATATTGTGATCAAATGGAAATAAATGCTAAATTTAGGATAACTTTTTAATGTATTTTGAAGCACGTGCTCACTAACCAGCATGTCATGTAAATTATTCAGGCCTGATAAATGTAAACTTTATAAGTCTGCCATCACCATTAATAACAAAAATAGGATCCTGATTATGATCCTGCTAGTAACTGTGATCTCAGGCTATGGCAGGATTTCTCTCTGAAGCTGAAACATATTGTAGGTTTGTCTAATTTAACGGGCAATAACGGGGTAGATTCAGTCATTGGTGGCAGAATAAAGAGAAAGGACATCATTTGACATAGGCTAGGTAATAAAACCCACAATGTCAGAAACGCGCATCATCTGGCTTCTGAGCCACAGAGTGATGTTTCAGGGCAGTTTGAGCTAAACAAACACCTTGTTTAGCATTAACTTATTTGCTCTGCTGGCATGCCTGGATTTAGAATGAACCTCACTAAAAAGGTAAATTGGTATAACAATAAACTGGCATCTTGTTTACTTATAAATCATCAATCATGCACCATTTCCAGTAAGAAAATCACTAAGACATCATAATAAGCAAGTTGACAGGATGAGTTGAAAACCTGTTCATTTAACTCAGAATTTAATGAAATAATGATGAGCAAATTTGTGTGATACAGTGATTGTAGTTTTAAGCTCCCCCATAATGAAGTAATGACAACAGTTCTGTCAGTGCATCCGCATGACACAAGCCTTCCGTGATGGCGCTTCACCCCCACCCCTCCTCCACACAGTTGCTAGTAGCCAAGGAGGACACGGAGGATTAAAGAAAACCATGATGGACTCTTCGGAAGAGGTCATTATCTTCACTCGAGTTTCTGCACATGAAAGTCACAGGACGACGACACCAATTTCTAAACACAACCATGCTGAGAAATACAGAGAGAGTTGTGTGGAGCTGATAGTCTTAATTAGCTTTGTATCAACTCATTTGGCAATGGCTTGAATGTAACTGACTTTCATTATTACAAAAAAGTTACGCACTAAAGCTTTAATGAAGTTTAATGACAGGTATGGGATGGTCATCGCAACTACTAGGACACCAACATTTACATTTGTCCTTTTCTTTGAACTAAGTGTAGAGTGAAAATAAATGTCCTCTGTTTTCTGTTCTGAAAATGTATTTGTGTATATAATAGCCGCTTTCCGACTGGAGGGATTTTTGCAGTTCCTAGACCATAAAATTCCTAGAACCCTTTTTTTCTTGTGTTACGACTGGACCAATTTGGGGATTATTAAGTTCCTCTGGCCACAGTTCCTGTAACTCTTTCAGCTCCTACTTCAGGGCAGGGTCTTTTCTTTTTCCCTTTCCCGCATGTGGTGGTTAGATGGCTGTGTTACAATAACAAAAGGTCAGTTCCTATGTCCACTTGGCCAGTGCGAATGCAAATGGCAAAACAGGTTTTGGGGGAGAGTAGTTAGTAGAACTGTTTAGAAGTGGACTGTTCCTATAACTACGTTCCTGTAACTACTTGGTTGGAAAGAGGCTAATTTGGCAGAGAACCATGGCGCTATTTAAGCAAAAACCTCAAGGATCATCTTCTGACACTCAATTTAATTCTACAGCCAACAGCAAAGCGATCATTAATTGTGAATTATTGTCACTGAATTTGACAGTTTTCAGGCTTTGGTGATTTGTAATATAGAACACATTTTGGAGGCACACGTGTGTTGGAATGTTTCTATTTCTGTCAAGTTATACAGTGAGGAAAATAAGTATTTAAACACCCTGCTATTTTGCAAGTTCTCCCACTTAGAAATCATGGAGGGGTCTGAAATTGTCATCGTAGGTGCATGTCCACTGTGAGAGACATAATCTAAAAAAAAAAAAATCCAGAAATCACAATGTTTGATTTTTTTTAACTATTTATTTGTATGATACAGCTGCAAATAAGTATTTGAACACCTGAGAAAATCAATGTTAATATTTGGTACGGTAGCCTTTGTTCGCAATTACAGAGGTCAAACGTTTCCTGTAGTTTTTCACCAGGTTTGCACACACTGCAGGAGGGATTTTGGCCCACTCCTCCACACAGATCTTCTCTAGATCAGTCAGGTTTCTGGGCTGTCGCTGAGAAACACGGAGTTTGAGCTCCCTCCAAAGATTCTCTATTGGGTTTAGGTCTGGAGACTGGCTAGGCCACGCCAGAACCTTGATATGCTTCTTACAGAGCCACTCCTTGGTTATCCTGGCTGTGTGCTTCGGGTCATTGTCATGTTGGAAGACCCAGCCTCGACCCATCTTCAATGCTCTAACTGAGGGAAGGAGGTTGTTCCCCAAAATCTCGCAATACATGGCCCCGGTCATCCTCTCCTTAATACAGTGCAGTCGCCCTGTCCCATGTGCAGAAAAACACCCCCAAAGCATGATGCTACCACCCCCATGCTTCACAGTAGGGATGGTGTTCTTGGGATGGTACTCATCATTCTTCTTCCTCCAAACACGGTTAGTGGAATTATGACCAAAAAGTTCTATTTTGGTCTCATCTGACCACATGACTTTCTCCCATGACTCCTCTGGATCATCCAAATGGTCATTGGCAAACGGGCCAAAGACGGGCCTTGACATGTGCTGGTTTAAGCAGGGGAACCTTCCGTGCCATGCATGATTTCAAACCATGACGTCTTAGTGTATTACCAACAGTAACCTTGGAAACGGTGGTCCCAGCTCTTTTCAGGTCATTGACCAGCTCCTCCCGTGTAGTTCTGGGCTGATTTCTCACCTTTCTTAGGATCATTGAGACCCCACGAGGTGAGATCTTGCATGGAGCCCCAGTCTGAGGGAGAATGACAGTCATGTTTAGCTTCTTCCATTTTCTAATGATTGCTCCAACAGTGGACCTTTTTTCACCAAGCTGCTTGGCAATTTCCCCGTAGCCCTTTCCAGCCTTGTGGAGGTGTACAATTTTGTCTCTAGTGTCTTTGGACAGCTCTTTGGTCTTGGCCATGTTAGTAGTTGGATTCTTACTGATTGTATGGGGTGGACAGGTGTCTTTATGCAGCAAACGATCTCAAATAGGTGCATCTAATTTAGGATAATAAATGGAGTGGAGGTGGACATTTTAAAGGCAGACTCACAGGTCTTTGAGGGTCAGAATTCTAGCTGATAGACAGGTGTTCAAATACTTATTTGCAGCTGTATCATACAAATAAATAGTTAAATAATCATACATTGTGATTTCTGGATTTTTTTTTTTTAGATTATGTCTCTCACAGTGGACATGCACCTACGATGACAATTTCAGACCCCTCCATGATTTCTAAGTGGGAGAACTTGCAAAATAGCAGGGTGTTCAAATACTTATTTTCCTCACTGTATGTCAATGAGGAATGACCATCAGAAAAGATGGCACATTTCCCTTTGGTCGCATGATTTTGGCCCACACTTATGACGTCATCAGTGTGTCCTGATTTAGTCTTTTTATTTTATTTTGTTAACGTGTTGCTGAAAAGGAAAGTCAATTGCAGGCTACTTGACAGGGCACTTATCTAATGTTGCATTTGCATTGGTCAACAATGTGGTCTGTGTGCATACCCTAAGAACATTGCACAATGTCAACAGCATGTCAGAGAGGTTCCCAATAACAATAGAAATAGAGCTTTCATATTTCATACATAATATTTAAAATAGACACTGAGATGGTGGCTCACCTAAAGAGATGTTGTCTGCTTTGTGCTAAAGACACGCTGCTTATAAGTGGATAAGATGTTTATATCTCCAGGTCAGAAAAAGCATTTTCACAGGAAGGCAGAGAGACTGAATGGTTTGGCCACTTGATCATGCAGCAGCGTCTGTTAGTGTTGGTTGTTTGTGTCATGGGGCTGATCAACACATGCTGCTCGCAGCAGACGTATGTGTTCATAGAATGTTATTTTGTGTGTGTGTGTGTGTGTGTCTAGTAGGGGTATTACAAGTGCATGACTACCTCTCCGCCATGACTCACCACCAGATTCCTCCTGTGGTGTAACCGACATTCTAACGCACATTCTAATACACACAGGTGATTAGCACATTGTAAAAATGTATGGCAAATAATGATAAATCCACTCATCGTCTGCCTTGCCTTTTGTACATTTGTCAGTGGCACTGTCACAGTCAGGGAAGCTGGGAAATGTAGTGCCAGTGTCAGCCACAGGTCAGATTCAGCCAGCTTGTGTTCTGCTCAGCGGCAGCCAGAGCTGCTACTGTTCCACCTAGATCATTCATCACTGCCATGGATGAGGATGCTGAGATTAACTGGACTCTTCATTCTCTTACTCTGTCTCGTGCTCACAGGCTCCCTTTCTCCCCCTGCAGCGCAGGTCCTCTGCTCACTCTTTCTTTGTCTTGCTGACGCCTCGGCCTGATTCTCTGCTCTCTTTTTCTCTGTGTTTTTTTTCCCTCCACGCTCCTTTCTTGGCTTCGCTTGGTCATTCTGTCTCCTCTTTCTCCTCCACGGTGACTTCCTTTCTCTCTCTATCCTTTTTCGTCTCCTCCTTGCACAAGAAGAAAATGGAGATTGAGAATTGGTTAGACACAGTGGTGTTGGACCACTTTTCAAGTCGGGCCATTTCAGCGGTACAGTTCAGTCGGTGCCAGTGCGTTGAATGCAGAGTGAGGAGGCGATCTAGCCAGGCTCCTTTTTTATAGTTGAGCAATCGGTTTTGAAAAACGCTCCAAGTGAACAACAGCAGCAGTTTGGGAATGAGTTTTCGTTTGACCTCGCTATTGATCCAGCAAGGAAATGCGGTTGGCCTGTTGGACTCCACAGCTCTTGGCCTGTTTCAGTAAAGGATCTGAGAGAAGGTGGAGTTTTAATGGAGAATACTGCAAATGGGAAGTTATTGATTTAGCAAATATGTGTGCTCTGTTATTACAACTTTAATTTGCTAGTAGTATAGGAGAATAACTCATAGAGTTGAGTGAAAACTGAAAAGTTACCCAGAACTCAGCCAGCTTCTAACTACTGCTGTAATGGCTTACGCGTGCACAGTGGGTGACAAGTGTGTGAGTATTGCCCTCCACATCACATTTCTGCACTGCATAGTATTCAGACACGTCAGCGGTGTGCTTCCCTACTAAAGTTTTATATAATTTACATGCCTTTGTCCATTAAGTGAAGACATTTGCCTTTCTTTCCTTGGCAGACGCCAGCCGCTGTGAAAATAAGTCTTTCACTGTTAAAGGAGACACTTAGCAGAGTGGCTTCAGACAATTGACACACATTATATAGCATCAGGCTTGTCAATTCATCCACACAAGACTGCTGCTGATCTCCCTGAGAGGGAATCTCGCCAGGTAGGCCTTTTACATAGTCTTTGCTTAATGGCCCTCATCCCTTTCAGAATCGTCCAAAGATGTTTCGAGAGCCCTTGACTGCCCTGGTGGAGTACATATTGAAGAGGGGCTCCACTTCTCTCCTCTTGTCTTGTCTTCTGCTCATCTCATCATAACGCCCCAGGCAGTCTCTTAATTAGCCTCCTTAATTAGATGGTTTTTGGTTCTGTGCGCCAGGGTAAATTTTGATCACATTCTGGTGAGGAGCGGCACTTCCCTCTGATTTGCCTTAGAGTGTCTTGTGAAGCGTGAGACTTGGTTCATACAATTTGGTGGATAGAGATGCTGGAGCTGCAGCCATGCCATTCGTGTACCTTGGAAATTATGGTTCTTGGGCTTTTTTATGACCGTGCTTGAAAGTTGCACTGCCTTAGTGGTACTACAGGAAAATTCCCATCTTTACATCCTGATGAAATCAGCCATTTCTTCCATTTTCTCTTCATTTTAGGGGTCCATGACCCTGTGTGTGTGTGTGTGTGTGTGTGTGTGTGTGTGTGTGTGTGTGTGTGTGTGTGTGTGTCCACATTTTAATTGTTACCTTATAATGTCTTGTGTTAAGCATGAGCTGGCTTTAGGGGAGGAGGTTTCAGATGAGTCCTGACTGATTAGGAACGTGACCTCATGACTGAATTGGAATATTATAATGTTATGGATTTTAAACATGTCTTTACATCTCACTGTGACATGCATCTTTTATAACTTGACAGATGAAACCCAACATCTCTGTTTTGATTGTAGCAACTTCGGTTAAACAATCAGTTAAACATTGGTTAGTCTGTAAAATGTCCGAAAAAAAAGTTGATTCAAATTGGAGTTCAAATTGTTTGTTATTCAGTTTACTATCACATGAAACGGAATCACTCCAACAATTAATTTATTATCAAAAGTTGCCAATTATTATTCTATTCACCAATAATCGACAGTGTTGCAGCTCTATATATATATATATATATATATATTTTTTTATTATTCTTTTGTATCATTTAAATGCAGTGTGCACACATTTTAGACAAATTGTAAGACATTCATTGTATGTCATTCTTTGACAGTGTGTAACCTTTGGATTGCTGTCTCGGCCCTTTTCCTGCTTCTTTCATTAGGACGTTCTCTATGATGAGGGAAGACTCGTACTTGGGAGTGAGATGCATTTGCTTGTGCAAACTTTGCTCATGTGTCAGTTTGCTTTAAGTGAGCTCTTCAGGTTTTTATAGTCTTAACTTGGTTAACTTAGGGTGTGTGTGTGTGTGTGTGTGTGTGTGTGTGCTTGTTTTACTATATTTATGGGGTCCAAAAACCGGGGAATACAGTATACTTGTGGGGTCTGCACAGCCTTGTGGGGCCCAAAATGCTGGACCCCACAAGGTTAAAGGTCTGTTTGAGGGTTAAGACTTGGTTTTAGGGTTAGAATTAGGTTATGGTGAGGGTAAGGGTTAAGGTTAGGCATTTAGTTGTGATTGTTAAGGTTAGGGTAAGGGGCTAGGGAATGGATTATGTCAATGACGGGTTCCCACAAAGATAGTGAAACAAACGAGTGTGTGTGTGTGTAACCCAAATCTTAGCCAGAATGTGACCAATTTTCCTTCTTGATTTTAAGCAACAAAGATTGTGATCAAACTGGAGTTACCCTATCATGAGCTATTACAGTGTTATGACAACAAATGATGGCTGTTTCAATGTAGAGTCAGAGTCTGCTGCCAACTGGAGCACCAGGTGAACATAGGTCTATTTTGTTTGCCTCTCCTTGACTTGTGCCCTGTCTGGTTGATTCCTCCCCTGTGAACAGACATGCCCATATTTGGCCAGTGTCCTGCACAGGACGACTTCTACCTGGTGATGTGCAGCCACTGCGGCCAGGTAGTCAAGCCCCAAGCCTTCCAAGCACACTACGGTAAGTGTCATGCACATGCACACACACACACATGAATATGCATATATTCAGAGTCATCTCTGATGTCAACACCATGCAGAGTTAGCTTTTAGGAGTTTCTGAATTTTATAGATAACCCCACACAAGAAGGGGGAGTGAACGTAGACAGTAGAGGCAGTAGATCATTGAAGAAGGAAGTAACCAGATACCACCTCAAGGCTGGTAGTGATATTTCACACTTTCACACATTAACACACTCTTGTTGCATCACTTCTCCCTCTGCCCTTTTGTATTCTCCCACCACTTTTCCTTCTCCACACAGTAACCCAAGATGGGACACCACAGACTTTGATTTATTTATTTATTTAACTCACTCACTGTCTCACTTGTGTGTGTTTACAATTCCCCTGTTAATATTTGATGTGGCTCTCTCGGGTCTTCCCAGCAATGTACTTTTTTTTTCCTTTTAACACTTGCATCTCAGATCAGATTTCTGGTTCTGTTAACACTTCAGGGATGTGTGTGAGCATTTCAGTGGGTGGACTGTCACTGCTTAATAGTTAAGCTGGGTCTTTGACTGCAGTGCTTAAGTAAATGGATGAATTATAGATCTGTGAATAGAGTGACTGCATCACTGTGGATGTCTTTAAACTTGGCAGAGTGCACGGCAGGCCCACAGTCACTAAAATAAATAAGCTGTTCACTTCAAACTCCTTTGCTTGAAATTATAAGGAAGGCTGTTTGTTAGAGTGACACCTACCATGCCCTGTGATGTAGGGCTGGTTGTTTGAAGTAATAATGCATAATAGTCTTTGTCAAGTCAATATAAGAGGACAGGCATTGTTAAAGTCTGCTCATGTGAGAAATCTTCAATCGTTATTAGCACCAGTTTTTGTCCCATCACTACACTCTCCCTCGCAGCATCTGAATCACGCATTTGATAGTGTTCTCTTCCTTTAATTTGGGTATTTTTTTTTTTTGTCCTGAATGTGTATGTCAATGGTGTGCCTTCCCCATGAAGTGTCAGCAATTACAGTTGTCAAGGTCAGCCACAAGAGGGAGATGGGCACATCCTAGAGGAACTTGCCTTGCTACTGCGTCAACAATATTCAAAGAGAGGGCTCCTCCCACACTGCTAAACAGTATAGACTGATACAAACATGTCTAGGCCAGACTATTATTTAGGATTATCACAGATGAGTTGAATGATAAGTAGACAAACATCAGAGGGCATTACACTGCCAAGGAAGTAAAACAGGGCTGACAACATCACAGCAGGTGGCCGCCGTACATCTTTTAACAAGGTGGTATTGTGAATGCAGACTGTGCATAATGTGATCTAAAATCTGATAGACTGATGCAGCTCTAATAATCTAAAAGTATTAATCACCTGTATGCTACCGAATCATTGTGTAAATCAAATAATACCAATAGCTGCATGAGCAGTCAATGGTGCCTCCCTAGATTTCCATTCAAGTAGGAGTTGCAAGCACCGCAATAGAGCTGCATCTAATAATAATTTGCATTATTGATTAATCGGATGGTTATCTTTTCGATGAATCCTTAGTCCAGACAATGTGAGGAAATGTGAGGTCAGCAGATGTCTCGTTTTTTTTTTTTCTGTCCAGAGAACAAAGATTTCCCATGTACAACAATATAAAACAGAGAAAAGTACCAATCCTGTTGAGAAAATGTTTGGCATTATTTTTTGTTTGATAGATTACTCAAACGATTATTAGAATAGTTGGTGATTCATTTTCTGTCGATTGACTAATCCTTTCAGCTCCACACAGGAACAGTCTAAATCTAAGTGAAATTCTGTGGCTCTGCTTCTATACGTGGTCATTCAGAGTGGGAGTGGGAGTGCTGTGAGTTTCCTCCTGTCTTGTTCCCTCTGGTGTCGTTATTGGAAGACCCCACATGGCGTTAACATGGGGCAAGGGCACTGATCTCAGCACCATTGAGATGGTCTCAATATGATTTTAGCACACAGTTTTGGATCATGCACCTTGAACTTGGATAGCAAGAAAACTAATCATAGTGTATTTGTTATTTTGACTAGATGAACAGTGCTATTATTGTAATACAAATAGTTTACAGAGGCCAGGCCATGCAGCGGCTTGCTTGTGGAGATGGTAGTAAGGCCATTATATGTGGTCATTTTAGGCCTTTAAAGGCAACCTGTAGGGGGACCAAAGAGGGAAAAGTTACATAGTATGCCTTTAATTTCACAGCACATATGAAGACCTGAAAGAAGGGAATGACATGCAGCAAAGGGCCACAGGTCGGAGTCGAACCCGCGGCCGCTGCATCGAGGAGTAAACCTCTATGTATGTGCGCCTGCTCTACGAACTGAGCTAACCCGGCCACAAGGCCATTACACTTGTACTTTAAGGTTTTTCTCTCATTTCCACAGTCAGGGATTCCCCTTAGCACTGAGCCAACTGTTTGACAGTGTAAAAGAGGATATCAAGGCTCCTCCTATATCTTGTGTCTGCTGTCCCCACCCCACACACATTTTTCTTGACTGCTCTTTTATTCTGCCGCTGGTGTTGGCTCTCTTTTCTCAATGTTAGTGCTTTGTGGACAGAGCACTGAGTGTCACGCTGAGGTTT
Organism: Sander lucioperca; assembly: GCF_008315115.2. Taxonomy (NCBI): domain Eukaryota; kingdom Metazoa; phylum Chordata; class Actinopteri; order Perciformes; family Percidae; genus Sander; species Sander lucioperca. The sequence goes on from NC_050178.1 coordinate 36,373,791, forward strand.
CCTGGTGTGAGTTTGTGTGCAGTGTGTGCTGTTGACTGTGACCGGGACAAGACAAGACAGCAGGGGAAGGAGGGAGGGCAGGAGGAATCGAAACAAAGGCTGCTAAGTAGAGTGAGAGAAGATACACGGAGTGTGTTGTGAGTGGGTGTATAGAGAGAGGCCCCTTAAGTGAGAAGAAGGCACTCTTAAAAACATGTTTTCCCCTTTTGAAAAAAGGAAATTGGAAGAAGGCTAAACAGTTTGAAGGTGTGTGTTTCTGTGTGTGTTGGGGACTGAGCGAAATAGGGAGTGGCAGCTCTGTGCGTGCATGTGTGTTAGCATCCCATCTATTGTTTTTGCAGCAACAAGCTTGTTTGCAGATCACCTGCTGAGACTTAGCTTTGGCCTACGGCCCGGTGCCCTGCTAGACCAAGGAGTTAGCCCAGTAAAAGGTTAGCTAACCAGGCCCACAGCTCACCACGTTAGCTAACTGCCGACAGACTCTTTCTGTGAAAACCTGTACGCGCTCCTGAAGCTGTATTCTCTTACATTCATACATACACTGCCGTATGTTTGCTGTTAGGTTGTTTTTTTTTTTTTCTTCATTGTTTGCAGTTTTGCTCATGTGTCAGTGTTGACAAGAAGAGGGTAAAGTTAACCTTCAGTCGCCTGTTTCTTCTGAGCTCATCAGCGAACATCTCTCTCTCTCTCTCTCTCTCTCTCTCTCTCTCTCTCTCTCTCTCTCTCTCTCTCTCTCTCTCTCTCTCTCTCCCCACATATGGTCAGAGTAGCAGTAGTGTCTGTCTGTATGACCCCAGGGGGCCCAGTATATATGTTAGGGAGCCGTTGCCTTGCCAACATTTAAGACTTTGGTGCAAGTTGCAGTATCTTCTAAATAAATTTAAAAAAAAAAGCCTTCATGAGGTTGCTGCCTTTTTCTTAGGTAGTTTTTGCCGTGGCAGTTAGTAGACTCTAGACTCTACAAAATGTGTCTCTGTTGTGGAACTTTATCCGTAATGTCAATGAAATTATTTTGAGAGTGCTATTTCATTGTTGTATGCTGTTACTAAAAATAGCAAGAGCTTCCTTTGAAAACCAAAACCCATCTATGATGATTGTGGGTGCACATGCAAGAGACCAACATTTGAATTTCTTTTCAGAGGAAAAGATATTTAGTTTTGGATGCAAGCACAATTTTTTCTTTTCTTCTATTTCTGTCTTTCTATTTACATCTCCATATCATCCTAACCTTTTCTGCTGTCATACTGCCTTTTATCAGTTTGCACAGTAGCTGTTCTTAGACCTGTTGGCTGCTTCTATTTCAGGCTAAGTTGGCATGAATCACAAATGCTGCTTATTTATTGTCGAGGTAACCTGCTCACTACTGTCAGATTTCTATGTCCCCATGTGTATTTCCTTTTCTCCTGACTTACAGCCTAATTATTGCCACATTTACCCATATACATTAGTCTGTTAAAGGGCCCATTTCCACCTGGTATTAAAATCCATCCGTGAGCCATTCACAAGTGGACATCTCTAAGTACAGGTGTGAATGCACCCAGGGCTCGTTGAGATCCAATCACTCAGACCATATTTGAATGTGGTCTGGGCCACTTCTTATAGCAGTGTGTATGGGAATGTGTCCTGGGCCACATTAAGGGCCGCCTACCTAACTGTAAGCTGAACAACATACTCATTCTAAGTATTTATGATTATCATAGAAACCACTGAGAGTGAATCGCGTGTTGATGATGTTATTATCATATTGTCGGGGATGTGTCTGTGTTTTTGTTCCGGGGTTGCCTGCTCTTATATCCCCGGCTGTCAGAAGCTCTCTGCCCCACCTTGTATACAATTACCCTATTTTTTGTTTCATAAAATGCCCCCCAATTCACAAATATGCAGGATATTACTACAGACATTCCTGTTCTTGTGTCATAAGGTCTGCTGTTGCTATTTAGAAGCCGGGGAGCCTGACTGTACGTACACACCGCCGCCGACTTGAGCTGCAAAGAAGCTCTGGCCGCCCAGTCAAGGACGCTTGTCCAAAAGTACGGGGAAGCTGTTTGACGCTTTGGCCGCTCTGACGTAGCAGCATTCTCTGTTCGATCATGGAAAAAGCACAAGCAGCCACTGCACGGCCAATACACTGACACTAGAAACCTTTTATAAATTACATATATAATGACAGAATTTGTATTGTTTGTTGGTTGCAGCGGTGTCTGTTAGAAGTTAGCTCACTCGTTAGCTGCTGAACCGCAGCAGCATGCAGGCAGAGCGAGCAGCCACCAGCTGTTGATCCGTGCAGGACTTCACTGTGAGCGGACTGTTTAGAGACGATGTGACCGGCAGGTAACGTTAACTGGTCCCTATACGCAAACAACGTCATATCATAAATGATAGGGAACCCAGCAACGGCGATGATGAACTCTTCCTCCATTTTCTCGGAACTAATGTTTTTGTAGGAACGAAAGTTTACATCGTATGTTTCTCCGGAATCAGCCAGCGCGAAGGACGTCTATATTCCTATTGGTTGCTGGCGTTTGACGCTGAACCGCGTCATAGCTCATTACCATAAAGTTGACCTACTTTCAACTTTCTGATTGACGCTCTGGTCGCTCAAAACGCGACGCCGACAGATTTGTCGCTCCTTGCAGCTGAGAGAAGCCAGCTTCCATTGAAAATAAAGGACTTCCGGTATGTTAAGAAGCTCAAGTCGGCGGCGGTGTGTATGTACAGTTAGTGGTCAAAGCAGCGGCTATAAAATATTGGAATGGTTACATTTCCAATATTTCCACAATAAAAGTTATTTGTTATTTGAAAGCTTTTATTATGAAGCGGCAAACTCAGGAAATATTGGGCCTTCGTCAGCAGTAACTTAACACGACTCCTAAAAGCAAACGTGAAACATAAAATAAAGCAGAAATTAAACTTAAAACTACAGATTCAGTTAGAAGCTACCTTTGGTAGACATTCTTATTTTAAGGTTAATAAAATGTAGACATAACACCATGGCACAGAAAAGTTCCGTCCTTGAGTACAAAGACAGACTGTGGCCAGCGCTTTTTCACTAGTCATCGCAGGTTTCTTCGCTCGCACACATCCAGCCCATATGCAAATATAAAACGAGTGCGTGTTTTTTGCATTTAGAGTGGGGAAGTGAGATCTGATCACAAGTGGTCACTCATTTGGAGACACATTCTACTACTAGGTGTGAACACGCTTACTTAGAGCTGTCCACTTGTGATTAGATCATTTTAATACCAGGTGGAAATGGGCCCATAGTGCAGCTTTGTGATGCATCATCTCATCATCTTATTGAGTTAACTATTATGTTTTAATGCCAGCCTGGTTTATATTGTCGCTCCAGAGAGAAGACACAGTGCGGCCAACAAGCCAGCCTCCACCTCGCCCTTCCCTGTGTCGGGCAGGAATCGGAGCAGCGGACTTGGACCTGGGCTGGGCTCGGGCTCTGTAGCTGGAATGGCGAGTGGGGGCATTCTTAGCCGACCCTCCACCACTGGATCCAGCTTATCCACCTCTTCAGCGTCCTCCTCCTCTAATCCTAAACTCCTCAAAACAGCCAAAGAGAAGCCAGGCATTCAGCGAAGAACCCCCTTTGCACCCTTCAGGACGCCCCAGCTGGACAAGATGTAAGTTTCACTGTGTAACATTTGCAGTATAGTGTGTTTTCAGGGTTGTGCAATTTGTTGATATACACCAGGATTAGTGCTCAACAATTAATCATTTTTATATCAAAATAGCGATTTAAAGTTTTAAGCCAGATATGTTGATTTCACTGGCTGTAATACAACTGCTGCCTCCAAATGTACTCGGCTGTAGTTAATTGACGTTAATTTGTTGTTTTGGCCAGGTAACAAAAAAGAAATTTTGGCTGTTGCCTGGTTAATATGCTCTCTGCTGTCTGTACATTTAAATGCGGCCAAAGATAGCTTTGTGGAGAAAGAAATACCACTCTATCATTTTTATAGTTTAAATAAGGAAGGGGACTATACCATTTTATTGTTATAAAAGACCAACTCAATGGCAGATCTTCAGTACAAAAATGATCTAAGTAGGGATGTCCAAGTCCCAAGTTCTTTTGTCCCCTATTCAAGTCCTCAAAACTATTGGTAAACTTGAATTATTGTGTCTTTTAACTGTAGATTGACATGATGTGATCAGCTCATTCAAGAAGTATCTGTTAGGGTTGTGGGAGCTCTATTAGGAAGGGATCTTTTAATGGCCAGTATATGAACAGGAGGAGCAATTACAGCAAGCAAAAACAGCTTCAGTGTACTAGGGCTGTTGGAACGAATTCTGAAAGTTGAATATAATTTGAGTAGTAAAAAAATCAATACTATTCGAATGCTGAAATTACTATTTGAATGTGATTTTATTTAAATTTTTTATAAATAGGTTGACTAACGTTAGCTAATCTCCCTCTTCTCATGTCTGATGAACAATAAGTTATGGGAGTGAAAAACACAAGGCATTGTGAGCTAATGCTACGTACAGAGTAACCTTAGTACAGGGGGGAGTGACAGGCTGCGGCTGGAAATCGGAAGAAGTGTGGGAAATAGTTTTAACATGACTTTAAAATCGACATCCACTGAGCCAAAATGCTTATATTATCAATAGTTTGCTCATTCTGGTTTCCTAACTGCGTCCCGAGTTATAGGAGCTTAGCTGGGAGCTTCATGGAGACAGCTGTTAATGTTAGCTGCCCTACTGTCAAGAGTTAGCTTTGACTTCATATATTACCTTCTAACAGCTGTATTCTCAGTAATGTGACAATCTGCAAGAAACAGGTTGCTTCACTAAATCACTAAAATAGTAGTAACAGCACCGTTTGGCTTAGTTATCAATGCCGTTAGCATCGGGGCTAACACTAGTGTTACTTAGTTTATAACAAATCGTTTCGGCTGTGCTTTCTAACATGATGTCATTGTGCTAACCGAGCAACGTTAGCTTTTACAACAGAGCCGCTTCACTACACTTGTTAGATAATGTTTCATTACAGAGTTCTCTGTTGATTTGTGTTTGTCGTTGTGTGCGTGGTGGAAAATAATGTAAACAGAGAGCGGCGTGCCAGAAATGCTGGAAAATGTTGGAAGTCCCTCTAGTGAGCATTTGATATTCGAATATTATTTGAATATTAAAAAAAATAACAAATGAAATTTGAATGGTATTAATAGAGGAAGACTGACAGCTCTATAATGTACATATAGGCACCCGGCTCATATTTTTAGACAGACCTGAAAAATTGTGAACCTATCCTTTTAATGTTGGCTCAAGCAGCTACAGTGTAGTATCATCAGGGGTCATCAGTCTGATTGCAAAAACATTGTCAGATGTGACTATCCAACAGTTACAGTAAATGCACAACTTTGCAGCAGCTGTTATCAATACATATAACACTGCTTTGAAATGTTATAATTACATTTGAATATTATTGAATAATGTCAAATATACCACTAATGTCATATCTTAACAAATGTGAGCTAAATTTGTCATTTTTTTCAATAATCTAGGCCAGTTTACTGATCTATACCCGCATGTTATATTGCATTTGGTAATCAGTAATTAATCAATCGGGTAGTAAACAAAATGGTATAATCATGACAATCATTTTTATATACAGTACACATATGAAATTAAACACATATATGCACATGCATTGCCATATTTAATTCTGAACTCCCCCAACTCTTAAAGCTCGTGTTCACATCACCTCGTACAGTTTTATTCAGATTTATTCTCTTTTCAGTGATCATATTTTCTCAACGCTGGCTAGCCTTTGATGAGTCAACTTGTGTTTGAAATGTTTCTGCTCATTGACAGGCTGCAATCTAACTGAAAAAGAGTTGTAAGTGCAGTATGGTGTCATTGAGGAATGGGCCGGTATACTATTCTGACGGTATGATAACCTTCAGCAAAAATCTCACGGTTTCACGGTATTGCAATTACAACTTTAAAATGTTTTTTTTTTTTTTTTTAATTATTTTTTTCCCCCTCCATTGAACACAATGTATTGTATTTTTTAAACACACTGCACGCTGGCAGGGAGACGGATTACTAAACTGCAGTTTCTGTCCTTGACCGCTCATAAAAAAGCATCTTATACCTTAGGAACGGTATGACAGAATTTTAGTGGTTTTTAAACCTTGACTTTTTCAAACCGTGGTATACCTTGAAACCGGTAACCGGCCCATGCCTAGTGTCATTATTATCAAAATCTCTATTTCGACCAGGATCTGTGTTCAGGATCTGCCAGAGAAAAATATATTTTACCTATTTTATACCTGTTTTTATTTTTTATTTTTAGTTCGCTGATGAGTCTGATAAATGATGGATCATAGATTTATGTTTTGTCCTCCCAGCCCCCTCCATACGTGCACATCTGTCTCTTACCATGCGTTTCTCACTGGCTCCGTGTTTCTAACTCTCAGCTTCCTCCTTGTCCTCCTCTTCATCTCTGTAACCTTCTCTTCCAGCCTCACCCCGGCTGTCAAGGTGGAGAAGATGCATCTCAGGGTGGACTCGTCAGTTAAGCTGGTGCAGGCCCCATCTGCCCCTGCCACCACCTCACCCTCCTCTACATCCTCCTCTAGCATCACTGTGAGCTCCAACACTACCACCATCACCACCTCCTCATCATCAGCCCTTAAACCAGGCCTTAACTGTCCCTCCATACCAAAGCCTCCATTACTGGCCCCGGGTCAGATTCCCAACGGCAAGGGCCACCTCTCAGTCCTGTCAGACAAGAAGCAGGACAGCAGCAGCAGTGCCAGTAGCAGACGCCACATTAACAAGAAAGTGACAGGTCAGTTGGAGGGGAACTGTAGGGAAACTACTGTTCCAGTTTTGTGCTGTCAATATGTTGTACTGTCAGGTCTGATTCATGAATTCAGTTCAGACTATGATGTACAGTATTTTGATACTGTCTCATACAACATATTTCTGTGTATCATATATATATATATATATATAAAGTATAGGGCACAATTTACCCAAAAGATATCAGTATGTACACCACAGGTATAAAAGTTTGCTGGTAATCAACAACTCTTCACACTGTCACATACATCAGTGTAAAAGGCTAAGGCTCATCTACGGCGAATAAGTTACATGACACAACTCACAGTTAAGCAAGTTACCAGAGCAGGTGATCTGTCACAATGTATGTAAGTAACAATTTTCTTCTCCCTCACCTCACTCCTCTCTTGTGCCTTCAAGAGCGTGAGTTCAATGCAGATATCCACTGTGGTGTTGTGGATATAACGGCTCGGAAACCATGCACAAGATCCCTAACTTGCAAGGTAACCAGTCTTTATGCTTTGTGCTGTGCAGTCAGGCTAAATTGTATATCATTTAAAACAAATCACACGTGTGCCATATCATCTGAAGCTTTTCAGAGCTGTATACGTCATGTAGAAATCGGAGTTAAAAAAAAAAGCCCCATCATTAGACTGAAACCCAAGCAGACCCACCTCCCAAACAATAATTCTGACCTTTTGACCTTTCTAATGTCCCGCCAGACACATTCCTTAAGCCAGCGGAGGGCGGTGCCAGGGCGGAGGAAGCGCTTTGACACATTGCTGGCGGAGCACAAGAACAAAGCAAGGGAGCGGGACAAGGACAGAGATCTCCACCAACCCCATTCCCAGCAAAACCCCTCTCTCAGGGACCCACACCCCTCCTCCCACCTTGCCACTGGCCATGACGCCCACCAGGTCGCTCATGGCAACGGCCCCGCCCCAGACGCCACTAAGCCTTTGCCTCTCAGCAAGCCCAAATTTCACAGCCCTGGTCTTCCACGGTACGACTTGCTCCAAGTCTGTTATTGTATTTCGTTTTATCTTGTATGTATGTATGTGTATGTGTGTTGTGACACCTGACAAACTAGCCTTTATCTTGAGAGGAGAGGTGAAAAAATGTTGTATGGTTCTCTGAAAACAGTTTTTATGATTAAGGTATAAATTATCAGCCATACTATCTGTCCATCAGACTAAACAGCGGTCACGGAGGTGGTACCCCCGGAGACCCCGCAGTAGTCCACGAGTCACCACACCATGCCCAAACTACCCCCGATGGGTTTTCTCGACCCTCCAGTGACGAGGGAGAGAACGAGGAGCGGGAGGACAGCGCTGACAAACTGGATTGTCACTATTCAGGTTATCACCCTCGACCGGCAGCTGTAAGTGCACCCCTACCATCACTGGTCTCTGATTAGCCACAGACTGCTGTTCCTTTTTGTTACAGTAGTTAAACTACAAAAGGATTTTAGCTTTTCAAAAGATAATCCCTTATTTGTTTCAGATTTCACAGAAATGTTAAGTACTATTTAGTATACTGATTTACTGAAAATTGATACCCCCTCTTTGTTCCCAGTTCTGTACATTCGGAAGTCGACTGTTTGGGAGAGGCTGTTACTCCTTTGATCGGCGATGGGACAGAGTGCGATGTGCCCTCACCACAATGATGGACAAGCATGTCAACTCTCAGATGTGGAAGTAAGTCTGTCCAGCTCAGATTTCATTATGGCCAAAGGACATAATAAATAGGACATAATAATTAGCCTCCTTGTCTTTCATGGCCACCATTCTTGACTTATTAAAAGTCAAAGCTAAAGAATGATATCATTCCTTGTTGCAGGAAAATCCCCTTGGCCTTAGAGAACTCCTCCTCCGTTGCACCTACTCATAGGACAAGCACAAATTCTCACGGTAGCACTCCCTCTTCAGGCTTCCTGGGCCCCCCTTCCACCTTGCCCCAGACTCCTTATAGCCAATCCTACGAGGGCAAGTCAGTGCTCTCCTATGGGACCACCTTAAATGCCCGCAGCTCCCCACAGGGCGGGGCTGAGCACCCGGCCTACGGCATTACGCAGGCCCGACAAGTGTCTTCGTCGCCGCAGATGCCTTCAGCCCACTCATCCTCATCTTCTTCAGCTCCTTCCCTAGCCTCAGGCCGGGCGCTTAAGTCCCGTTCTTCCAGCAGCAGCACTACCAAGTCGTCGTCATCATCCTTCAGGCCCAAGGAGCTCTCCTCTGGCTCCTCCACACCCGTCATCCCAAACTCCATTGGTGGGAGCAGCAGTGGAGCCAACAGTAACAGTAGCAACACTAGCTTCAGCTCGGGGAAGAAGAGAAAGAACAGCTCAATTCTATCTTCGTCCCATGGCCCCTCTGAATCCTCTTCTAATGCCAACTACTCTTCCTCCTCCTCCTCTTTCAAGAAGAACTGTGCAAATGTCGGCAGCTCAGGGAGCACCTACCACCACGGGTCATTAGGTCCTTCATCCTCATCGTCATTATCTTCCTCCCACAGCGGAGTTCACAGTGTGGGTCTTAACTGTGGCCCCACTGTGCGGACCAACTCACTCAGCCTCAAGGTGGAGCCTTCTGGAGGTTCAGCAGGCGGCTCCTCAGGGCCGCCTGGACGAGGTCCTCCCTCGGGCAGCCCTGCAGAATCCATCAAGCGCATGAGTGTGGTGATGAACAGCAGTGACTCTACCCTCTCCCTGGGACCCTTTGTCCACCACCAGTCCTCTTTCGCATCTGACCACCATACAAACTTCAGCCACCACTCTGCAGATGGGCGCCTGGAGGGCAAGAAGCGCAAAAACTCTCCTGCCTCCAGCGGCATTAATAGTGGAGGAGGAGGCGGAGGGGGACCTGGACCAGGTAGACCCAAAGTGGCCAAGTCACCTGCCATTAACAACATCCATGGGAAGCATGGGCGGAGCATTCCAGGGACGCCAGGGCTACCCAACAACTCCCATTTACATCAGGTGGGTTTTGTACTTTACCAATCGGGATGCTTATTTATTTCAAAAGTAGAGTGTATGAGTGTATTGTATGCAGGTAGGGAGTTGAGAAAAACTGCTAATTGGCATGTAACCTAAAGACACAACTTTGCAGCTGTGTTTTGCTGGGACAACTGTTAACTTAGCTGCCCAGTGTATTTCCCCTTTGAATCCCCACATCATGAATAAGGGGATACGGAGAGCCAAAGTTATGAAGTCCCATCCTGTAGCTCAACGCAATCTCTCATTCAGCATTTCTTTCATCGGTCTCTGAAAAACCAAGATTGTTTCCGTATTCTAAGGCTACATCCACACTAATACATTTTTGTTAAAAAACGCATATCTTTTGCTACGTTTATGCCTCACGTCCACACTACTCCCGCATTTCCGAGCCCCTAAAACTGAGACATTTGGAAGCACTGCTGACCCCGTTTAAGTTTGAAACAGGGTTGTATTGTAGTCTGGACGGGCAGAAACTGAGACCTTTGGAAACGATGTTGCACATCGGTCAGTCGTATCAGTTAGGTAGGCGTATATACCTTTCAGTAACTCTTCCACTTTGTAAAAATAAAAACATAGCAGTGTGGAGGTAGCCTAAGACAAATTGGCATCCACAACAGCACTTGCTATGAGACATTTGAAACCTTTGTAATTTTAACTAAAATAAATGTTGTACTCTTTCTACACCTTTGTTTAATGAGGTTAAGGTTTGTATACCAGCATAACTTTTCAGAACATATATCCACTATTCTAACCATTTGTAATTCCCTGGAATGTGTTACTTTAAAGCAGTTAAAGAGCTCATATTATGCTTTTTGGCTTTTCCCCTTTACTTTATTGTGTTATATATATTTTTGTGCACGTTATAGGTTTATAAAGTGAAAAAGCCCAAAGTCCACCCCAAAGGGACTTACCATCTCCAACAGAAAACACTGTTCACCAACTGCTCCAAACAGCTCTGTTGTAGTCCAGCCTTTACTTCCGTGACGAATGTGCGTCACTTTGTAACACACGTTATAATGCTCGCCTAGCTGCTAGCATGGCACGCCCTCATACTCTGCTTCTGACTGGCTAGTAGTCCTTACCTAGGTACTGCGCATGTGCGACTCCCAACAAAGATGGGATAGAAGTGTGATGCTTCACTCTGTAGCTAAAACAGAGAGCTCAACACACAGGGTGAAAAGAGGAGCTGCAGCAATGTGCAGTACAACATAAAATATGGTGTTTTTTGAAAATTAAACCATGTGAACCTATTCTGATATAACCTCTAAATACAATTATGAACCTGAAAATGAGCAAAAATATGAGCACTTTAATATTTTAGCAGAGAACTAGTATACGGACCGATTACTTAACCATTCTTCTCCCTCTTTTTTTTTTCCCCCCAGCCAAAGGCTCGTCCCTGACAGCGGTGTCCGGCCTCTGTGTATGGAACCGGCATGCGGATGGGGAAGTAGTCCGGAGCAGTCCGCACACTGCTCTGGACTGCACGAGGCCTTCTAAAATCAAACCCACTTTACTCTTAGCTTCCCACAATCCTCAGGGTGGAGATGATCTGGACTGCCCAGTGAAGTCAATGTGGTCCTTACTATTTCTCCCAAAGCCATGTGTGTGTGTTGGGGCGAAGGGTGGTGCAATGGCATTGTATGTATAGCGTGGAGTGCCAGTTCGTCTTAGGAGCGAGCCAAGGACCCCCTACACAAGTGTCGTCCCAGTATTCTGAGAGGTCTTCCTGTCTTGAAGTAGTAGGAACAATAGCAACAGCCATGGGTCTCTTGAGCTGTGGTTCAAAGCTCATTGGGTTCAGGTTAAGGGCTGCCGCAACAAGCCGACATGACGCTGAGCAACTGGGGAGACAACAAGCCGATCTCTTCTGTTTGTTAAAGAACGAGTGTGTGAATGTGAGTGCGTGTACGAGTATTTTTCTCATGTCAGATTCTGCTGGACTACTGGAATTTCCAACTTAATTACACCCCCAGCGCCTGATCTCAGAAGCCTTGGAAGGAGAGCAGGAGAAGCAGCTAACTGTTAACTTGCAACACCTTAAACAACACACAATCACCTTGTTGTTTCACTTTGGTTAGTCTGACTCTCTGGCGACACGTTTGTGTAACCTCTGGTTACTCACAGTAGCCTGAGAGGAGCCCATAGGGACGATCTGGTCAATTCTTTTATTACCCAGAATAATTATGCAAGTGTTACCTTTTTATGATTTCTTATGAGCTTTTTACATTGAACTACCAAGAGTCTTTGTAGACACGGTGAAGACAGTTGTGCTTTCAAATGTGAAAAGATCGCCTGATGTGCCCGTTCGATTGAATCCTTTGTCAGAGAGATAACTTGGTCTTGAGGACACCTGTCAATTTTCTAAATCTGTTCATTGTGCAAAATGATCGCCACAGTAGACCTACCCCCCAACTGTGAACAGCACTAAATAACTACTTTCTCCACAGGCACCGCTTAGCAGTCCACAGAGCTAGCCAAAAGCTGCTATCAGCTTTGCCAACTACTTCTCTTTTCTTTTTTTAAAACAAACACCTTTCAGTCATGCTCATGAAGCGGTGATGGTGTATTTCCTGTGTGGATATAAAGAAAATCTGTGCAAACTGTATTGTTATTGCCACACTTTACCTACTTTTTACCCAGCTGTGGGAGATCCACAGCTGTTGTGGGCAGATGTGAATTGAAATGTTTATTTTTCCTACCTAGGGAATCAGGTATGGTACGTCTTAACTGGAGCAAACTTTATGCACGTCACCTGTCTTCTGTGGGTTTGATTGTCCCTCCTTGTGTAACCACTACCCAAACTCTGGATGTTACGGTTTCAATTCCCCACCGGAACACTATGTTGGTCCGTGTTGAGAAGAGATTTATCACAGTAGAATGGATAATCAGGCATTATACTCTATTCCTTTGTCAAAATGGAGTCTTAAATCCGGCAATACTTGCCCATCTCGTCAGGATGTTTGCCTGTTTAGAGTGGGTTTCATGGTGCGAGATTCATGGCGATGGCTTCACGGGACATATTTAAACTTTTGGAAACACCTGTTGATTTATTGAACCTCCACTGATGTCAGTGTGGAAAAGTAGAGGAGACCATTTCCTTTTTTTTAAGAATCTTAATTGAGCTTTCTTTTCTTGTAGCCTATGTATCAAACAAGTATTGAAGTATCCCTATTTGAGAATACATATTTTGTTAAATTGTACATAGTTAAATATGTATTTTTGCACAGGCTTTTTTTGTACACGCTGAATTTTTGGTACAATAAAAAATAAAAGAAAAGTCATTATTTATTTAGTAAAGATGAAGTCAGAGAACTTGATTATTTGAAGTGGTTCACTGCCAGGTCTATATAATGCAATACGCCTATATGTACAAGCTGAAGCATCTCATGAATCGTGTACTGAGATCCTTTTAAGAAACAAAGGTGAAGTGTTGCCACTGTAGCGTGTGTCTGTATGACAGAGGATATCTTTATTCACTTTTCAAGGTCTCAATCACATGTGCTTTTACAAGACATTTTACGTTGCCTATGAATCAACACAACAAAACGGTTACTCTACGACCCAATTAGCCTGTGATTTTGAAACTGTCCCGCAGGCTTGAAGCTGTGCCCGTCGTCGATCCAGTTTCCATGGACTCTTCAGTCATACACTTTGTAGACCTTAAAACACATTTCATGATCGAAACACTTGCGTTCTTTTATAAAAGGCTGAAGGGACTTAAGCAATCACTGCAAGGAAGAGGAACACATCAAACAGTCCAACTGCTTGCATCATCGTTGCCAAACAAGTAATTTGATTCAGCTTTTAAAAGAAATTAAATTTAAAAAAGTGCCTGAATTTGTTTCACCCTCACTGTTTGAGGACAGTATTCTTTGCGTTGATTTACCTTACTTGAATGTTCAAAGTGTTTAGGAGTTTGCTTTTAAGTCTTGCCTATGAACCCTAAATATGGTGAAACCTGAGCTTGTCAGCTGCGCAGTATGAAACACTTTCTTTTTTGGGGAGGCGGCGGAGTTTATCCAAGTTTTCCAGACAAGACATCGATATTTCGTTATCCTCAGTGTGTGGCTTAAGCCCCCTTCTGGTTTACTGGGATTTTTATGTAAAAACCTTCAATCGAGTGTTTTGTTTACCCTCAAACTCCACTGACATCTTTACATTGTTTCCAGTAGACGGAAACATTGCGAAGATTTTTTTTTTATTAGCACCATAGACTTGGAATGTGAAAGTGAGAGAGAATACAGTTCATGTTTGGGAGGACAAATAAATCCACCATTCATAATATGTAAAAGCGTGTAGATTTTTTTGTTTTTTGTATACATTATCAAAATCATTTTCAGCTGGACTTATGTATTTGGCTGCTATGTAATTCATGAACAAAACATAGGTTAGAATTAATATTTAAAGAAAAAAGATTGTATAGTATATTTGTTTTGTAACAAGTTTCTGTAAATAAAATAATTTATACTGCTATTTATATGAAATGATGTCTCTGCCTCTTTCCTTAAATAAAGAAAACAGCCTAGAGAAATGCCAACAGTTAAACAAATTTTATTATATACACAATATAAGAGTCACTTTGTCAGACAAACTACTGGTTCCGGTATATCAAGACTAATGCAAGTCGTCCTTGCATAAAAATATGGCCACCATGGTTACATGTTGATAACTCTCGACAACTTCTGGACTCTGTTCAGCAGCAAGTCGCCCTTCTTGATGGTTTCTTGGTACTGCCAGTTTTTGCTATCGGGTCTGGAGAGAAGAACAGGACGAGATTTAGAGTTCTGCCTTTGGTTACCGAGTTGTTTCTGGATGTACTGAGGTTTGAAGAATAGTAACATTACCTGTTGGTTTCCACAATCTCATTCACTTTATCAATTTTACAGTGGAGACGTCCAGCAGCTATGAATCGGGACAGTTCCCTGAGAAAAGGAGAGAAGATTTAGTTCAGTTAGCCAGATCAAAAATCAGTGATACATGATGCTTCCTTAAAATATAAAGCTGAACCCATGGTATGAAAAACCTACAATTAAAAAGGAATAGTTCAATATTTTGGGAAATGCACTTATTCACGTTTTTGCCAAGACTTAGATGAGAAGATCGATACTACTCATGTCTGTACGGTATATATGGAGCTACGGTACAGTCAGTTAGCTTAGCATTACGACTGGAAATGTCCCAAATGAAATATTCCTTAAGTGTTCCCAGGAAGCCTTTATAAAAACACTAATGCATGGGGAATCAATGCACAAATAAAGCCTACTGGGAACAGGTCATTGGTTCCCATTTATTGAGCATCTGTGTTGTTTTGACTCAAGTCCCTCCATAGAATTTGGCCAATAACTCCAAACAACTCCAAATCCAAGTTTGCACCCTAATGCTTGGAAATGCTGATCCATCTGAAAATGTGTCTCTTGTGCTTATCTGGCAGTATGTACATGCGCTCCAACACCATCCTGCTCTAAAATCGTCAACTACAGCTAGGATATCTGCAGTGCCATTGAGACTCAACCGGTGTATAAGAAGCTTTTTTATTTTTTTATTTTTATTTTTAGAATGTCTCCAGAGGATGTGGCGTATGGATATAGTGTACAGGCACTTACTGGTCGATGAACTCTGTGCTGACACCAAAGGCCTCAGCCATGTAGCCCAGGGTGAGGGAGCGGTAGGACTCTAGCAGCTGGCTGTAGGCCTGGATCCTCATCTCCCTCACATAGTAGCGGTAGTGTGGCGCAAAAAGCCAGTCCTTCTTCATCTCCTGCTCCACCGTGGCTGTAGCGCAAAGAACACAAGTTTCACGAGGTGCGGAGCAGTAGAAATACAATGTATAATGCCAGTGACGAAAAATCCTAACTTATACTTATATTTAACAACAAACTGGAAAGAGCTTTACGAGGTTTGTAGTGACCCGACAAAGTGTTTGTTTTCCAGGCCAGTAAAAGAAAAGGCTTCCTCACCCAGCGACTGGAAGAAGACCGAGTAACGGCACTCGTAGAGGGAGAAAAGATACTGGCGAATTGGAGGGAGACTGTGCAGCACCTCCAAGATCTCAGCTCCCTTTATTACCTGAAGAGGAACACATTTCATTGCAATCATACTGTCAACTTATACGCGTCGGAGAATGTGTAGTGCTAGCACTGTAACCTGCTGGAAGGTGTTTCACAAAGCCAGCATACATACTGTATGAAGCAATTTGTCAAATTCACCACCTTTTTCACTACTTGCACTAAGAAAATTCACAAACACAAAGACGCACACTAACTTCCTCAATAGTCCCTTTGTGAGTACACACTCGCAGTCTCCTACCTTTTCACGGAGGTCAGGCCTTTTGAGGGCAATCATGCACACGTAGACCGTGTAGGTGACGAAGGTCTTGTAGTCCATGAGCTCGTAAGAGGTAAAGGTGGAGACTGTGTCGAGGAAGAGTTCGGCGGCTTGCTTGAAGTCCCTGATGGCCACACAGTACAGGCCCTGGTAGACCTTCAGACGATTCCTCCTGTCCCAGTCTCCCCCCTCCTCAATGAGGCTGCGGAGACAAGAGGCGCATCGAGAGATGAGTACTGGAAAGGATACAGAGACGTTTGTTGGAGATGTTTGAGAACAAAGATATATCGGAGCCGTTACCTCTTGGCTTTCTCGGAGTTGCGTGTGATGAGGTCGCTATCCATGTAGAAGAGTCCGATCCTCAGCAGGTAGAAGACGATATCTAGTCTGTGACCCAGAGCCACTGTCTTGTCATAGGTCTTCCTGAAGGCTGTTAGGGCGCCCTCCTGTGGACGCACAAGACAAAAGGCAGACATTGCCAATGAATCTGCTACTATTCAAATGTGTGTACATAAAACAACTAACTGTGAGCATGTCATGTAAGGGGCCTCTAACACGCGAAAGATTTTTTTTTTTTTTTTTTAAATAAAATAAAGACTCCGAATACCTGTAGTTACGGCTCTAATATTTCAGAGGGAAACTGCCAACCACTTTGCTCTAGTAATGTTGGGTCAGGCAACTTGCATAGGTAATGAGAAACTGACCAAACGTCAACGACAGGCAAACATACTGAAGAGTGCTTTGGTAGTAATTAGGATTTTGGCTCTGATACAAAGCAGTGTTGTATAGAAAAAACCTCAGTGAGTGATTATGTCCCTTGAAAAATATACATATACTTAGCATGATTGTTTGTGATATTAACTGACACAAATACCAACATTAAACAAGTATGCACTCTGGAGAGTGTATGAAATCGACCTCCATTGGGTACCGGTAATGTTTAGTGTTGCGAATTCTGTCCTGTGCTGAATGATGCATCTTTTCAGCACTATCACTACAATGTACCTGTCTGCAATAGACACAATGGAAAAAGGTTGTAATCTACTACAAACTGTAATGACAGTCAAACTCTTACTGATGAGAAGAAAATGAAAGGAAGCTAAATCATTTTGAAAGAAAAAGGAAAACAGCATAGACCTCAGATAAATAACATACTTTAGTCGGACTTTATGACTTCTTGGTTACGGGCCTGGCATGCACACACACACACACACACACACACACACACACACACACACACACTGCATGCACAGCGAATGACCATTCATAATTATTCTTAGTATTTATTTATTTAGGATCCCCATTACCGAAGTAAGAACTATTATGGTGGTATGGTGCTGAGGATTTCCGATACAACAGATATAAAGAAATGACACCATATAGAATGAGCACTGTGTATTACTCCTATCAATATGTATGTATACATTTAAACCCTGAGGGGAAAATCGCATGTCACAGCAGCAGTACACGTACGAAAAACAGTGCAGGGAATGAAATGAAATATCAAAATCACAATCAAATGTCAAAAAGCACAAGTGCTAATATAATATAAGAGGACATGCCAAAAAAAGAAAAAACATACTGATAAAAGTTCCATGTGCTGACTGATGAGGTTAAGGTCAACTTTATTAAGGAGTTACCTTGTCTCCAATTCTGATGAGGTATTCAGCTTTGGCCATCATGGCGTCTCGTATCTCGCTCTCTCCCAGGCTCTTCTCTGCATCCTCCAGGACATCATCCAGGCGCTTCAGCTCCTCCTCGTTGGCCTTCTTCATTTTACTCAGCAGGTCACCGTCCAGCTGCCACTTCAGATCCTTACACAGACCCTCATAATACGGGGCCATATCTGAAGCAGAGAGATAGTTTACCCCGTGGACTATGACAGCCCTCAGTTGAAAAACCAACACTTTGTGCGTCTCATAAACTAACCACTGAGGTTTTTAAGTGAGTTTTCTACAACAGATTTAATTAAAATATTAACGTTACGCAGCCTCTTTTATTTCGGTCCCTGTTAAGTTCCAATGAAAGGCCATATACATTGTTGTTTATTTAACAGTTTTATTTCAATTTTCTCATTTGACGTTTTTATTGTCTTTTTTTTAAACAATTTTACTCTTGTGAAACACTTTGTGAATTTGTTCTGTAAAAGGTGCTAGCTATCTTAAATGAAGTTATTATTGTTATTAATAATAAATAATGCAGAACTTGAAAAATATAAATGAAACACAGTACAGTACTGCAATGTTACGCAGAGTTCAACAAAACCATTCGTCAAGATTGCTTGTTGGCTAACGTTAGCTGACGTTTGCTAATAGCGTTAGCTAGCGTGCTAATTTCGTTGGGATGATCGTTGTTTAATTGGAATACTTTTTTTTTTTTTTAATTATCAACAATTACGAGACATTTGTTCACCCAATACTAAACGTATGTGTGTACATTAATGTCAGCACCCTGTTTATAATGACCAGGCTATAGTGCAGTGATATGCTAACTCACTGTTAGCTTTGATCGCGTCCATGAGCTCAGTCTTCACTTCAGCATCCTGTCGGTGACCGTCCATTGTGAGCAGGAACTTGAGCTGTGCTATCCTCAGATCAGGGTTCTTGGGCAGACCCTCTTCCTCCAGGTTTTCTAACGGCATTTTTAGTTCAAAAAAATAATCACAAGCAAAATCACAAACTGAAGGCTTTCTTTGTGCAGACAGAGTTCACTAACTGTTACTCGCCGTTACCAGCTAGCGTTAGTCAACGATGACTACGGAAAACACTGGACTGTGTTGTTTCCGCCGGAGCGTCAGTCAGCGAGAGGAGGAAAGAGCGGAGAACAGCCTGACATTTAACAAGCAAGTTATCATTCACTGCCCTCTGCCGGACATGAGCGGGAACAACACCCGTGTCCAGATTTAATACCGCACACTAATTGTATACAGTATGTAACGTAATGTAGCGTTATGTAATGTATGTATGTATGTACTGTATGTATGTATGTATGTATGTATGTATGTATGTACTGTATGTATGTATGTGTGTATGTACTGTATGTATGTATGTATGTATGTACTGTCTGCACTGTATGTATGTATATGTATGTATGTATGTATGTATGTATGTATGTATGTATGTATGTATGCATGTATGTATGTATGTATGTATGTATGTATGTATGTACTGTATGCACTGTATGTATGTATGTATGTATGTATGTATGTATGTATGTATGTATGTATGTACGTATGTATGTATGTATGTTTATGTATGTATATGCATGTATGTATGTATGTGTGTATGTATGTATATGTATGTATGTATGTATGTATGTATGTATGTATGTGTGCATGTATGTATGCATGTATGTATGTATGTATATGTATGCATGTATATATGTATGTATGTATGTATGTATAGCCTACTTAACATATTACACTAACAGGACATGATAGAATACATGCTCTGAAGGATGTCAGTCAAAATGTAACTTTGAAATGCCACTGCCAATAAACTTCCCAAAGATTTACTCAGGCCTATTGTTACTTATTAAAGAATATATATTTTTCCTTTGATCTTTCTGGAGTCGTCTCACTGTTTTGCAACATCTCTAGTATGAAATTGGGACACAGTCATAGTTTTTAAAATTACAATTACAAATTGTGTATACCTATGTAATATGTTTACCTTATAATTTCCCTATATATATATGTATCATTTTTTTGCATATTGTTTCTTTTCTGGTGTTGGCGTTTCAACATGCAATGCTAATCATAATCAATGGGACCTCGTGCTGTCATATGGTTTAGGTGTGGCCATTAGTGAAATATGCGACACATCATGTATTTCAGATCATCTGCCCGTCTTATTTACTGTGGTTGTCCCCTGCTCAGACGTTTCTACTGTTGCTCCCGCACGCTGTGTGCTTGCAATTAACCCTTAACTGCCTCACAGTTTTCTGCTGCTTTTAAAGTCTCAGTGTTGTACAACGTTGAAGATTGTAATCTTAATGTTGAGGAACTCACCAACCTCTTTGCCTGTACTTGTAATGAGATATTGGAACCTGTTGCTCCACTGAGAAACACTGTATGCACTCAATGCATTAAAGCATTTTCAGAACCGTGGCTGAATGATACTACTGCTCTCTCAGATGTGCCTGCAGAAAAGCTGAGAGAAAGTGGAAAAGGATAAACTCCAAGTGCCGTTTGAAATTTTACATGACACATTACATAAATACCAGGGAGCAGTTAAATCTGCTAAAACACATTTTTATCTCACCTGGTTGCTAGTAACATCCAGAGGCCTCAGGTTCTTTTTAAAGTGTTTAACTCTATTATCAACCCTTGTGAAACTGACCATGCTGTGCCATCCACATTGTTGTGTGAAAATTTCCTGAATCACTTCATTGACAAAATTGCTGGTCTGAGTTTTTCACCCCTCTGTTCCTCCTTCATGCCCAGCTGTCTTCCAGCAGTTTGAGCCAATTTCATTCCACCTTCTCTCTGACATAGACTGCCTACTACAGTATCCCTGCATGCTTACTCAAAGAGGTTTTTAACACTGTTGGGTCAAGTATTTTATCCTTGGTTAATACATCTCTCAGCTCAGGGTGTGTTCCAGCTGCTTTTAAACATGCTGTTGTGCAACCACTTTTAAAAAAGAAGAATCTGGATCCTTCAGTTCTCTCATTTTAGACCTATTTCTAAACTTCCCTTTCTATCAAAAGTCTTGGAGAGCGTTGTTTTTAATCAACTTCAATAATTTTTAGATGATTTTAGTATTTATGAAAAGTTTCAGACTAGTTTAAACCCTGCCATAGTACTGAAACTGCCCTTCTAAGAGTTTTTAACGATCTTCTATTAGCGGTTGACTTAGGAAACTCTGCTGTTTTAGTGCTTTTAGATTTGACTGCTGCCTGTCAACCACTCAATCCTTTTATCCCGACTCAAACAAAGTGTTGGCATTACGGGCATAGCCCTCAAATGATTTGAATCTTACTTGACAGATAGGAGTTTTGCTGTCCACCTTGGTAATTGCTCTTCATCTTCTGACCCTCTTTCTTATGGGGTCCCCCAAGGTTCCATTTTGGGACCCATGCTCTTTTCTCTGTACATGTTGCCCTTGGGGTCCATTTTAAAAAAACATAACATTCCATTGTTTTGCAGACAATGTACAAATCTATTTGCCTGTAAAAAACAATGATAAGGACACACTTCAGTCTTTGCTTAACTGCTTAAGAGATCTCAAAATATGGTTGAATCAGAATTGTCTTTGTCTCAATGACAATAAGACTGACATTGTTGTGTTTGGTCGTGCTGAACATTTTAGTGCCTGTGTAGATGCTCTTGGTACTTTAAGTTCCCATATTCGTCCTTTTACCAAGAATCTGGGTGTGATTTTTGACAGTCTTTTAAATTTGACAAACAGATTAGTTATGTTGTTAAAACCAGTTTCTTCCAGCTGAGACTTTTAGCTAAGGTCAAGCCCTACCTGCTATGCAAAGACTTCCAAAGAGTCATACATGCATTTATTACGTCTCAGTTAGACCACTGTAACTCTTTATATGTTGGATTGGATCAGTCATCCCTTCGTCGGTTACAGTTAGTCCAGAACGCAGCAGCTCGACTTTTAACCGGGACTAAAAAGCGTGACCACATTACACCAGTTCTGGCCACGCTCCACTGGCTTCCTGTCTGTTTCAGGATTGATTTTAAAGAACTATTTTTTGGGGCTTTTCCCTTTATTAAGTGACAGTGGATAGACATGAAAGGGGGAGAGAGATGGGGGAAGACACGCAGCAAAGGGCCGCAGGTCAGATTCGAACCCAGGTCGCTGCAGGACTCAGCAAACATGAGGCGAACGCTCTAACTGGGTGAGCTAGAGGCCGTCCCCAGGATTGATTTTAAAATTGTATTGCTTGTTTTTAAGATTTTAAATGCGTTGTTGCCTTCTTATTTATCTGAGCTTTTACATGTCCACACACCTGTCAAAGCACTGAGGTCTTTGTTTTTTCCTAGTGTTGGTTAGTTTGTATTGTGTATTGTGTATTGTTTGTGTATATTATCATTTTTTTTTTTTTTTTAGCTTGTTAAGCACTTTGGTCAACTATGGTTGATTTTAAACGTGCTATATAAATAAAATTGAACGGAACTGAACTGAATGGTTAGCACTGTTTGAGTTTGTTCCTTTTCCCCTTTATGCATGCTTACACAGTGCAAATACATACAGGCCAGGTCTAACTAAACTCTAAATTATACATTTCTGATAACTCTGTTTCTTGACCAGTGTATGCTGGGATAGGCTTCAGCACTCCAAGTGACCCTTAATGAGAAGAACAGGTAGTCCTGTAGAAGAACAGACAGAATTAAATGGTTGCAGGAAAAACACATTTAAAAACTTTTGTGTGCTATGGAAAATGGGCCGCAGTAGTGTTGTACAGTTTGCCATAAAGGGTCTGAAATATGCCAAAGCACTGGTATGATCCTTTGTCATTTTACATCATACAAACCTACAAATTCTAATGATGAAATCTATGAAATCCTTCACTTACGTCATATGATTATGAATTAACACTATTAAGATTGATTTCAGTTTTTGACAGACTGAGTTTACATGGTTTGCACCCCTGCATTAACTCAATATACAGTAGTAGTCTGTAACCAAGGCAAAGGCAGATCAGATCAATTGTCCTGCACAGTAACATCTGTCCACTCCACAGGGCAGATGAGTGACTCACACAGAGGAAGTCACTGTCAGGGTTGCGTGGTGGATTGCTGGTTACTTTATTTCTAGTCAGAAAAGTTAATGATAACCAGCCTGAAATACTAACAAAGTCCATGTAGTCTGGACATACTGTATGTACTTCAAGGTCCCTGCCAGTGAGGACAGAATGGAAACTTTGCTACAACAACTGGTAGGCTTTTACTGAATTCTACTGAATTTGTGTATCATTTTATATAGGCCACGTATAAACAAATGTTCACAGGACAGTTTAAGCAGTGAGAAAATATGTTTGTGCTAAACTCTTTCATAAACGTTATCTTATATTAACGGGGAAATGGAAGAAAGCAGGTTGTGTTTTACAGTTTTAGCTGACTTTGTCAATTTTCTGAATTATTCTTTAAACTCGTCATTCAATACAAAAATATAGAAATGGGGTAAGACAATTTGAATATGGGAACACTTACCCCTTAAAGAGTGACAGTTTAAAGGTCCTATGACATGCTGCTTTTTGGATTCTGGGGCCTTAGTGGTCCCCTAATACTGTATCTGAAGTCTCTTTCCCGAAATTCAGTCTTGGTGCAGAATTACAGCCACTAGAGCCAGTCCCACAATGAGCTTTACTTAGGATGTGCCATTTCTGTGTCTGTAGCTTTAAATGCTATTGAGGAGGAGAGAGGGGGGGGGCAAGGTGGAGGGTGGGGGTGTGGCCTTGACCAACTGCCACTTTGCTTGTTTGAAAGCCATGATGTCTCTCTCTCTCTCATTGGCGGGCCAAATTCTCTGGGCGGGCAAAGCAGAGAAAGGGGAGGTAACCTTCCTCCTGATGACCTCATAAGGAGCAAGATTCCAGATCGGCCCATCTGAGCTTTCATTTTCTCAAAGGCAGAGCAGGATACCCAGGGTTCGGTTTACACCTATCGCCATTTCTAGCCACTGGGGGACCATAGGCAGGCTGGGGGAACGCATATTAATGTTAAAAAAACCTCATAAAGTGAAATTTTCATTCCATGGGACCTTTACGTTTCAGCAAGTGTGGGAAAAATGGGCCATTTTGACTTTAAATGTAGCCTACAATGATATAGGTTAGGCTTTATGAAATTTACTAATTATATAAAATGACCAACTGAAACCAATTGTTTCTAAATATCCAATCCCTTTTGTTTGTTTTTAATTGAGATCATGTAAGCAGTTGTTATTTGAAATTGTTGATGATCAGATTGGTCATGGAGTTACATTCTCTATGCTTTTCAGATTGCATTTCTACATATAAGACCAAGGCACTGTTTGGGGGTGAAATATGGTGGGAGGGAGTAGGAAATATCTTATAATACCTTATGTTTTTAATTTGCAGAGAAAGAAATGGTCTATACTTCCACTCCACTACATCTCAGAGGCAAATTATTCCACCACATTTGTCTGGCGGCTTTAGTTAGCACTTACTTCTCAGATTACAATTTTTCATATCCTTTCTGTCCAGTGAAAAGAAACAAAAAAATGTTTTTAATGTATCTGATAAACCAGAGGATTAATTGTATGTAGGTGTAATTGTATTTAAAAATCCTCTTGAATCAGCTGGAAAATGCATCGTCACAAAGCTGAAAACAGGGCTGTTTTTCTGAGCTATATAAATAGCACAACTTTAAAAATCCACAGCAGTAAAATGCCAATGGCAATAATAGTAATCCAAAAACATCATATATAATAGCTTGATTACAGGATTTGTACTTGTAGTGGAGTATTTTCACAGTGTGGTATTGGTACTTTTACTTATAAGTAAAGTACCGTATGTACAAGAATACTTCTTCCACCACTGCCTTTTGCACAACTTGAAATAAGTCTACTCTCTGAAGTTACACGAAAAGAAGACCATACAGTTACAGTATACGAATCAAAGAGGTTAAAATGACTTCTGTCAGACCTGTGTCTAATCACTACTGATTCCCTCTACTTTGTAGACCCGTGGTAATGCTCTGTTCCTCATCATTATTTTGGGAATTGGAGGAACCTTTCAAACTGGCTATCACAGTACTGGATTGAGTTCTCCCTCACCGGTGAGATACATCCCTTGCAGCATTTCTTTTCATCCTGTTGTTTGTTGCTTCATTCACTCTCTCTCTCTTCAAACCCCCACACCAAATTTTCACCTCCAGTTACTGCCGGATGCTGAGAGAGTATGTGTTTAAATGTGAAAAGTGAAAGGAGCTTTTTTTTTCTTTTCAATTTCTCATTGAGTTCAAGCTCCAAAATGGAGCATAGCGTAAGTTCTGGCAGGTCACGGAGTCAAGCTTGGCTATTATCTCAGCTCATAGCTGACAGTCCCTAAGCCAGCACACCAGCTCATGGCTCAGCTGATTCCTTCCTAAAGCATATGATTGGATTTCCCAAATAGAGCGCTCTATTTAAACTGCTTTTCCCAGCCTACCTCGCTGCATCTCTGCTAGCGCTTGCAACCCACCTCCACCCCAGCTCCTCCTTTTAAATTTATAGTCATGTTGTCAATGTCATGGCTGTTGTCATTGATGCTGCTCTGTTCTGTACCCTAAGGGGACCCTGCCACTGCTGCTCTCCCTGCTTAAGGCTTTCCATGTATTTATTGACAAAGTGGTCCTGACTGAAATGTCCTTTTTCGTTCCTAACTTTCACTGCAGTACATTCGGCGCTTCATCAACAGCAGCTGGTACGACAGATATGAAGAGACTCCACCTCCTCAGACGATCACGATGATCTGGTCCCTTATTGTTTCCATGTATGCTGCCGGGGGACTCTTTGGTGCTGTCAGTGTCAAATTGATCTCCGGCATGCTAGGAAGGTGAGTATAAGACAGACCTAATGCAGCATTCAGTCCTGTAGCCTAAAAATACTTTAAGTGATGTGTTCCTTTATCAGAAAAAAGGTGATGATCTGCAACAGCTGTATTGCCATTGTTGCAGCAGGGATCATGCTGACAAGTAAAGGTGCCAAATCATATGAAATGATTATCGTGGCAAGGATCCTGTATGGCTACTCGGCAGGTAAGCCACCAGGACACATTCTACACAACACATCATGTTTGTACCTGCCTGATTAACATCCTCTCGTGACCTGCAGGTTTGGGAGGCAGCATCCATTTAATGTACCTGGGAGAGATTTCACCCAGAAAGATAAGAGGGACTGTGACTCTGACCTCAGCAACCTTTGTGTCACTTGGTAAACTGTTTGGACAGATTTTTGGACTGAGGTATGCACTTATTGTCAATACGTATGGTAGGGCAACCGTAGTTTCGATTGTTTTAGAGGATAAGAGACCTCAATGGACACTGAATGTACAACATATTAGTGACACCTAATGAGGAGAATCCATGCAAAAACCATAGTCTCCTATTCATTTTTTATATAAAAAAAGAAGAGATTTAGATAAAGAGAGACAGAGAAGTTAGAGAAGCTTTTTCACGCTTTGACCATTGTGCAAAAAGAGCTTCAACACAATATTAGGAAGTGTAAATAAAGATGCAATTGTCTACAAAAAAAACCATTTAAACTAAGCTGGAACACGACACTTCCTTTTGTTCTTTCAGTGAGATACTTGGTCGCGAAGAGCTGTGGAACATCGTACTCTGTGTCCCTGCATTTTTTTCAGTGGTTCAGGTTATAGTGTTGCCTTTTCTCCCTGAGGCTCCCAGATACTTATTCATAGAGAAAGGTGATGCTAAGGCTTGCAAAAAAGGTTGGTATATTTCCCCATATTCATGCAGTACCTGACTGTAACAACCTTTGACAGTTTGAGTATTAAACACACAATAAAACAACTGCTATTCCCCAAGAATTATCTGAAGATGAGCTAATTGGCCACAAAAACACATTTACAGCGGGGAAATTAAGTATTGAACGCGTCAAAATTTTTCCCAGTAAATATATTTCCGATGGGGCTGTTGGAATGAAATTTTTATCAGATGTCAGTAACAACCCAAGTAATCCACACATACAAAGTCAAAATGTCAATAAAAAAAAATCAAAACATGTATGTCCATGAAAAAAGTTATGTGTAATAAAGTAGAATGGTAATGGGAATAAATATTGAACACATGAAGAAAAAGGGGTGTAAAAAGGCATGGGAAGCCAATAAACCAGCTAAAATCTGTCAGTATTTAGGAAGCGATCCTGCCCCCTATTAGTGCAAATTAATATCAGCTGGATTAGTCCTAATTGATGGCCTATAAAAAGGTTTCTCATTACCAAGGTGTCACTCAAGAAGCATTTCATGATGGGTAAAAGCAAAGAGCTGGCCCAAGACCTTTGCAAGCTTATTGTAGAAAAACATACGGATGACATTGGTTACAGACGAATATCTAAACTTCTGAAAGTTCCAGTATGCACCGTTGGGGCCATTATCCGGAAGTGGAAAGAACATAATTTCACCATTAACCGGCCACGACCAGGTGCTCCTCGCAAGATTTCTGACAGAGGAGTCCATAGAATACTTAGAAGAGTTGTCGAAGAACCAAGGACCACTCGTGGAGATCTTCAGAAAGACCTGGAAGAAGCAGGTACAGTTGTTTCAAAGAAAACAATTAGTAATGCACTCAACCACCATGGCCTCTATGCACACACACCACACAACACACCACTGCTCAAGAAAAGGCACGTGGAAGCTCGCTTAAAGTTTGCTGCACAACATCTGGACAAGCCAATGACATACTGGGAGAATATAATCTGGTCAGATGAGACCAAAATTGAACTCTTTGGCTGTCATAGCATACACCATGTTTGGAGGGGAAATGGCACTGCACATCACCCTAATAACACCATACCAACAGTGAAGTTTGAAGGTAGGAGCATCATGATGTGGGCCTGTTTTTCAGCATCTGGCACAGGCAGACTTCATGTAATTGAAGGAAGGATGAATGGAGAAATGTACTGTGATATTCTTGATAAGAATCTGCTGCCATCCACCAGGATGCTGAAGATGAAATGAGGGTGGACATTTTAGCAAGACAATGATCCCAAACACACAGCCAAGGAAACTCTCAATTGGTTTCAGAGAAAGCTGATAGCTGTTAGAATGGCCCAGTCAATCACCCGACTTGAATACAATTGAAAATCTCTGGAAAAAACTGAAGATCAGAGTTCATAGAAGATGCCCCCGGAACCTTCAAGATTTGAAGACAGTTTGTGTGGAAGAATGGGCAAAAATCACAGCTGAGCAATGTGTGCGACTAGTTACATACAGGAGGCGTCTTGAAGCTGTCAAAGGCTTTTCTACTAAGTATGAAATACATTTCAGCAAGTGTGTTCAATACTTTTTCCCTGTGTCATTTCACTTTATTACACACAACTTAATTTATAGACTTATTTGTTTTGATATCTTGTATGTGTGGATTAATTGGGTTGTTACTGACATCTGGTGAAAATTTCATGCCGATAGCCACATCAGAAATATCTTTACTGAGAAAAATGTTGACGCGTTCAATACTTATATTCCCCGCTGTAATTAAGTAAGAGCTTGGTTGTTTTTGAAAGACAATGACATTGATATCAAGTTTTCAATCATGTGTGGCACACATGTGACAATGTACTGTAGGTTGTGGTTTACCAACACATTTTAGATCATAGAGCTGTTGGCTGTTTTCTTCTCGAATACATTAATATTTGATATCTTTCTGCATTACAAACACCTATACAAACACATAATATATGTATTGTGTATTGTCTTGAATGTGAGCATATCAGCACATTTCTCAGTTGTTTGTGTTTGCATCTCTGGTCTTTCTTATCCCAGCTCTCCAGAGTCTTTGGGGCCAAGGTGACTACAAACAGGAGATGGACGAGATGTTGGCTGAGCAGGCGGCCATTGAGGCAGCCCCGCCAAAAAGCCCTCTGCAGCTGCTGAGGGACAGGACTGTCCGATGGCAGCTTCTCACCATGTCCATCATCTACTGCTGCAACCATCTGTCGGGCATAACTGCGGTGAGGATGGAACTTAAATACCGTATTTCATGCTAATTTAAGCGTCAAACAATGAAGACTATAGCCTTTCAAAATCTAGTAAACTGTTCTCTCTTTCCCAGATCAGTACCTTCTCTTTTGACATCTTCCTGGAGGCAGGTGTACCGAGAGACAAGATTCGCTATGTTACTCTTGGTCTTGGAATATCTGAAATCATCACCTACATCTCCTGTGTGAGTAACTCCCTCAGTTACCTGAGCTCTTTCTTTCCACTTCTCTTTGCACACTCTTGATTTCGCACAGAAATGTTACTTTTTTTCTACTTTACTTCCTGAGCTGTCATTGAGAATCTGTGTGAAACTGTTTGGAAACTGTTTGGTTGTTGAGTTCAGCCACTGCTAGCACTGGTTTGAACGGCCACTGCCACTACTACCGGGTTCATGTATGTCTTACTCTTCCCACCAGAAACACACTGAGGTATGGTAAAAAATTTAAATAATTAGTCTTGACCATTTGGCAAATGCAGCATAGCCTGATTCTTTAATTTGATTTAGTAAATATTTTAATCTGGAAAGCACTTCGCAAGAAAAGTGCTATATAAATAATATTATTTTTAGTATTATTTTCTCAGGGAGAGAGACGAGGTCAGAGTGTAAATGGCAAACATCAACATAATCATTGCAAATATTCATCATTCACAAAATTATCCATTCTATGTGACATGGCTGACTGAACTGTATTTAAATGATTGACATACAGGATGTTTACAAATCATTGGTCTTGGCTTTAAGAGCAAAGTGTAAACAGACAAACATTTAGCTCAGCACATGTGCATGCAG
This sequence comes from Sander lucioperca, assembly GCF_008315115.2. NCBI lineage: Eukaryota > Metazoa > Chordata > Actinopteri > Perciformes > Percidae > Sander > Sander lucioperca. The sequence goes on from NC_050178.1 coordinate 36,403,379, forward strand.
TAGTATGCCATTTTAATTCATATACTGTATTTATTTACTGTAACACTTGTAATATTACCAGTGTATATGAGAAAAATCTGTGTCTGTAGGAAACACTAGACATGCCTTTATGGGATGCTTCACACGACCTTTACATAAAACTAATGCCATAAAGAAAACTGTACTTGAAACATATTACCACTGCATTTAACACAGATTACAAGTGAGATCAGTTTTAAAAAGGGAGTAAAATTAGCAATTAGTCAAAAAGAAATCATCTTAAAGTGCTCATATTATGCTTTTTCCCTTTCCTTTATTGTATTATATCTTTTTTGTGCATGTAATAAATTAACAAAGTTAAAAGGCCCAAAGTCCACCCCAAAAGGAGTTACCATCTCCCACAGAAAACACTGTTCATGAACTGCTCCAAACAGCTCTATTGTGGTCTAGCCTTTACTTCCGTGACAAACGCGCGTCATTTTGCGTCACCTTGTAAAACATGTTATAACGCTGGCCTAGCTGCTAGTGTGGCATGCCCTCAAACCATGCTAGTTAGAGTGGAGGCCCGAAGAGTTCAGATAGTTGTATCGCCATGTCCAGGAAACAGTGCAGAATTAAAATGTTACGTCTGAAAGACTAATTTGTTAACATTTAAATACCTTACCACTCTGAAATGTCTTGCTCCATTCTAGGTTGCGAAGCTTGTTGGGTTCTGCCTGTGTTTCGTGCTCAGACTCATGTACGGTTGAGCCGAAGCCATGGGTTAACGGCTGAAGCAAGTTTTGTTTTAGATCACACTACAGCTTGCTTGTCAGGGCCCGTCCTACTCTGCTTCTGACTGGCTAGTAGTCCTTACCTAGCTATTGCGCATTTGCGACTCCCAACAAAGATGGAATAGAAGTGAGATGCCTCACTCTGTAGCTAAAACAGAGAGCTCAACACACAGGGTGAAAAGAGGAGCTGCAGCAATGTGCAGTACAACAAAAATATGGTGTTTTTTGAAAATTAAACCATGTAAACCTATTCTAATATAACCTCTAAATACAATTATTAACTTGAAAAGGAGCATAATATGAGCTTTGTGAATGTGTGGATTAATGTTCTGTTTACCTAAGTATGGACACTGGTGCAACGTATCCATTAGTTACTCGTGTCAAACGTTTGTTAAAAAAGAAATTTGAAGGCATCAGTAGAACTAAATTGTATTGATAATGTGGAATTATTAATTATATTGTATTTACTTATTGTATTTATATGTATAAAAGTATTCATGTAAACGTTGATTGTTTTTATCTTTTGTGTGCGACCCCAGGAAGAATAGTTGTTACTACGGTAACAACTAATGGGGATCCTAAATAAATTTAATTAAATTAAAAATAGCTCTGTTGGGGAGTGTTAGCATGGAGCAGCAGAGCAAATGCTCTAAGGCACATCAATGATTTGGGGGGTCAGCTGGGATAACTAACAATTGTGCAAACACCCAAAAATGTTGTTGTTGTATCTTTTGACAGATAGGGGCATTTTCCCAAGATAACAATTATTGACATGTTTCTATTATTTTGTTTTACCTTTCCCTCTCTCAGGGGCTGCTGATTGAGCACACAGGGAGGAGGCCGTTGATCTGGGGGGGTTATGGTTTCATGTCTGCTTGCTGGGTGTTGGTCACTGTCACGCTCAACCTGAAGGTACAGCTGTTAACCTTTGAATACTGAAACAGTATTAGTTAGAAGCTTTGCAACGTACTTTAAAGGGTCATTTTACCCAAATTACAACATGTTCTTACCCTAAGTAGTGTCAAGACATGCAGATTTGCAGGTTTTGAGATGTCTGACTCTGAGATTTATCTACCAATAAAATGGAAGTGAATGGAAATGTGTGTGTGTTGCTCACATTTAAAAGCATTGAAAAATACATTTAATAAATTAAACAGCAAAAGGTCTCCCAGCATCTATGTCCTGGTTCTAAATAATAGACGCAGGACACTACAGACTTTACTGTGTTTTCACTGGAACTACTTTCTACCAAACAAATAGTCTCTATAATTACTACAAATTAATTTCCAGTTTACCTCTATTTTATTATTTTCAATCTCAGATGCCTCAAAAGTTCTGTACGTAAAATTATTTACATGCCTTAACCCCACAAAGGGTAAGTGGAAAATGTTTTTATTTTTAAATTCCATCTAAGTAAAAGTGAAAATATACTGCAAACTAAATTGAAACAGACCCTTTTCCATACAAAATGTTTTTATGAAATGCGAGCTGTGAAAAAATAATTAACTACGTGCATTAGCTTTGATTGCTGCTGTGTGCAAAGAGCAATTAAATACTGCTCTAAATTGCTCTTTTTCTGTAGCAGAATGTATTAATATTCACATTATACAACATTGTTTTCATGCAGGATTCCAGCTACTGGGTTCCATACATTTCGGCTAGTTTGATCATCCTCTCCACCATCTTCTTTAGCGGAGGACCTGGTTTGTGTCTTAACAGCAATTTGGCTCACATTAAAAAATATGTTTGCATGCACAGATAATTAACTGAATCACCTGTATTGGCTCTCTGGTTCACCCAGGGGGAGCCACACAAACTGTCTACAGTGAGATCTTCATCCAGTCCAATCGACTGGCAGCGTTTGTCCTCATTGGGACCCAGCGCTGGTTGTTTTACACTCTGGTGGGCCTAGTCTTTCCATTCCTTATTGTGAGTACAACAAACATGAACATTAGCAACACAGAATAGCTTACACTGTAAAAGCAAATGCATATCTTAGCTTTTAAAGGTAAACAGGATTTATTCATTGGCAATATGGATTATATGTTGTGATATATTTTGACATTTTGTTGTACAACACTTTTCATTTATTCTAATTAAGATCAGTGACAGAATATATTTTAGTGTGTAGTAGAATTGAAAACTTATGTCATATTATACCGAAAGACAAAAAACATCTCAGCACATTAAAACATGAAGCTCATTCTGTGGCCAGGTTAGCTCAGTTGGTAGAGCAGGCGCACATATATAGAGGTGTATACCTCGACGCAGATTTTCCTACATGTCTTCCCCCTCTCTCTCCCCTTTCATATCTGGCTGTCCTTTCCATTAAAGGCTGACATGCCCCAAAAAAATATTTAAAAAAACAAACATGAAGCTCATTCTGATGCTTTACACTGTGTTTGTTCTCTCTTCCAGAATGCCTCATACTGCTTTGTGCTGTTCGCCTGTATGTGCCTGCTGGCTAGTCTTTACACCTTCTTCCTCCTGCCTGAGACTAAAGGGAAAACCCTGCTAGAGATCTCAGAGGAGTTTAAAGCCATCACTGTCTGTGGGAAATCCTTCTTAGAGGAAAAGAGAGTGGAGACCAAGTTATGATGCAGTCCAGATATAGACTGTTGTTTCAAACCCTGTGTGACATTAAGGACAATATATGCTTTGTGAAGTATCAATTGCAAAAACATCTGTAAATAAACACTGTATATTATACAGGGGAAAACCGGTACAATGGAAGAACACTGTAGCTAAATTACAGAGACAAACATGTAAGCAATAATGAACCATGATGTTTTATTCCCTGTCATTGTCCATTTTGACAGTTTGGGTATACTCACTGTCTGTGGCTCATCATACAATTGTAACAGTACTGATGAAAAAGTAAATCTTTTTAAATATTTCTACTTTTCTGCACACCTCAAGCTGAGTTAAAGCTAAGTGTTTTTACTCAATCGTATTGATATTTCTGTAATTCTTATTTAAAGGGAAAAAAGAGAGAAACCAGCTCTAGATCACTGCAACTATGCTGTTGCATAGAGCACCCACACCTGATAAAACTGCACCTGCAGCTGCAATATGTTTGTCACTAAGAGGTCAGCAGTTGTCTTCCTTCCTGCTCTCCAGTAATAAATCATTCACTGTTCCCTTTGGTCCTTTGGGGCTCTACTGTCTGTTCTTTGACCACTGCAGGGAATGAAATTAATGGAAACTCTCCCAGAAAGTCCCCACAACATTGTAAAACATCATTCTTTTCTGATTGAGCGCTAAGAAATCAGGTTGGCGACCGTGATATAAATCACCATCACAATCCCACTGAACTGGTTTCTTTTACTCTCATACCGTATTCATACACCGTATTCTTAAAGTGAGACGATGCAACTTTTGGTCAACAGGGGCTACTGCGGCTACACGTGACAGTTATAGGATAATGCTAAACTACTAGGCTTACTGTTTAGCATTTGTATTGTAACAGCAGCACAAGTGGAGGTATACAGTAATTAAGCTAAGCTAAGCATAAGAAGTGGTCATACCACTGTATTAAAGGTGCAGTAGGTAAGCCTTATAAAACTAACTTTCTGTCATATTTGCTGAAACTGACCCTATGTTCGAGTAGAACTACATGAAGCAGGTCATTTAAAAAAAATCCAGCTCCTCTGACACCACCTACAGCCTGTGGTGCGATTTGCAAAAATCCACAGCTCCCTGTTCAGATGCACCAATCAGGGCCAGGGGGTGTGTCTAACTGCGTGTCAATCACTGCTCATGCACACACATTCATTCTCCCTTGTGGGGGGAGGTGCTTAGGAGACAGTTTTGGGCTTAAGCGGTAAGGGGGGAGGGACTGAGAAGTTGTCGATGTTCATATTTTTTGGCTAAATCCTGGATCTTCGCAATCCTACCTACGGCACCTTTAAATTAGGAAACTGTACATTTTATTGGTCATGAATTCAACTTTTCATTTGTAAGAGGAAGAATGTGATATTTATCCTTGCAAGAGTTTAGGTCTTACTTTAAAGTAGACAGTGTCTGTTTGGCACTACCTAACTGTTAAATTGACTAATCTGACTTGGACGGACTGAAGTATTTTACATGTTGTTGCTCTTTTTCCTCTTTTAAGGACATCAGGTATTGTTGCTTGCTTAGGTATACATTATGTGAATGCACCACACTGTGTCAGCATTTTCTACAGAACACTAGAAGCAGAATTGCCTACTGGACAGTTTCTTCCTCTGGACATTTTTCTATCCAGTCATTAGTCTTTCTTCTTTTTCTGTGAATTCTCCTGTCCACACACACACACACACACACACACACACACACACACACACACACACACACACACACACACACACACACACACACATATGCTAGCAGCCACAAGGGCTTCATTAGCTGCCAAACACCCTGTCCACAGTTCAGCACTTTGAGGATGGGAGCTGTGATTGACAGTGTCTTGGCTTGGCTGATCATCCTGTACTGATGTCCTGCTGTGCCTTGTTAACACTGGAGGAGGATTAACTGGAGGATTAATTGGAGAAACCCTTGTGAGCAGTTTACTCTTTCAGACCTGGCTAGTCCCTGTATCCAATTTGTGTTTTTATTGGTTGCAAAATACAAAAATGATGGCAAAATGATAAGCAGAGAATTAAAAATGGACGTTGGTCCAATTTAAAGCATGTCCAAGACAATCACATGGATGTGTAATTAACATTTTTGAGAAACACACTGAATAACAATTCAGCAAAGTATAGTGTTACCATGTGTGTCTGAGTCTCAGTGGCTTTAGTTTACACCTGTTATTGCTCCGTTACATCAACAGATGGCAATGTTAATCTTCTGCTGAGATGAAGCCTTCACATGCACATCCACACTAACACAAAACAATAACTGTAACCCATAGCAACCAGGCCAAATTCAATGAACCTCACAAATGTCTTAGTTGCTTTTATGTTATTTATAGCCGGTGGTGAACGAAGCTCACATAAGTCCAAGTAAATAATTCCACTAACTGTTAGTCCTTTCATTTTGTAGCCTACTTCAGTTACAGAATATTAACTTTGCTGTCTTTCCATCACATTGTGACAGAATCCATCTAGTGATTTTAAATTTTATATCCTCCTTTATGTATTTATTATTATTAATTAAGCAATCTGATTCAACTCTGACATTTCCTCTTTTAGCCATTATATATGGGAATTGTGCTTTTGCACACATATGATTTAGCAGAGTTCAAGAGCAGTAACTTTGAGTCCATGTTTGCAAAAGACACTCAACACCTCTTTATATTAACTTTATATTATTTTAAATGTTGTATCTAATGAGGAAAAAGGCTAACATCAGAAGACTCTGCTCTGAGTCATACTTTAAAGCACCATTCTTAGACCTAAAGCCTAATGGTATCTTTGGCTCTTTTATATCTTTCACTGAGACTCCGAAAGAAAAACATAGCCTCCTCCAGTGTTGAACGCATGCATAGCAAAGAAAAGGTGAAATGAGGGCCATTATTCTTCTGTCTCTCCACCTAGCAACACTGATCTCACTAGCAGCGCTGCAAATCAGAGAAGAGTGAACACATTTTGGGTGTATTACAGATTCAATGAGTCACTGTTTCACAAGTCTCAAGTTTGTACATCGGTCTACTTGGATGATTTCTGGACATGCAATAACTGTGCTGATTTCTCCAGTGAATAGGCCTACACATGCTGCTCTGTGTAAGCCATGTGAATATGATTATTAAAGGAAACAATGCCAGTTCCTGCACAGTATGCCCAAAAAATCCACCTGATTAAATTGTCCATTGTGTCTGAAGAGTATCTACTTTGTGGAAGAGGATGAGTAGCACATGTCAGGGGAATTAGCAGGTCACAGTGATGCAAGTCAGTAAAGGACGATATCAGTTTGTGTCCCTGCCAATGACAACTTTCTTGATATGTGTAAAAAGCATTTCATAGAGCTGTTAACGTATTTGTTGTGTTTAGACTATAGACATGGCTACAGTGGAGTCATGGCAATTTTGTGGGGGGATCCTCATAATAAAACATTAACAATACCCATAGTTTACACATGAGGTTGCCTGATATTCAGCCTAAATGACCATTTAGTTAATTTTTAATTTGTATTTAGATAAAGCCCAGTGTTTCAAATTCCATGTCTGAAAGGGGCTTTTCTCTCTACATTGGCCTCCACTATTTGTTTGGGTTTGGTTACATTTGGTTGTTGTTCACTACCCTATTGTTCACATTGGTTTAATTTGGTTCTCTCTTTTCTCTTCTGAGTTAGTTAAAAATAAACATCCTGGGTGGTCTCTTTATCTTGTTCTTCAAATAGTTGAATTGTGACTATTCTCGCATTGCCAGACCTTCCTCCACACGCTGCGGAGGAGGGTCTGGCTAGTCCACACAGCATTCCGGGATAGGAGAAAAACATGCTCTGGTTTATTTGCATTTCTTTAAACCAATCACAATCGTCATGGGCGGCGCTAAGCTCCGCACGGAGCCGCTGCAAAATAGCCTTGGGAAGGAACTTGTTTTGGTGGAACGTGTACGTTCAAAAGTTGTTTTCGTCATGCGAGGGAAAACTCAGATTGGACAGATAGTCTAACTAGCTGTCTCAATTTACCATGCAGAGATCTGAGGAGCAGTTAACCATAGTCCTCATAAATCCACTGGAGTTTAAAAATCCAACACAAAGTAAGCGGAAGGAAATGGACATCGGCGAAAATACATGCATCTTGCTGAATTTCCTGTGGCACCGGAACAATCCCGGAAGTGGAACATCGAGGATATAGACTAAATTGTGACAAATACCCAACCACAATCTGTTTAAAGGTGACCCCTATACTCTGAAAACTACTATATAGGGCAGAAGGCAAATATCTTTAATGACTATTGCTGAGACAATTAGAGGTGCAAAATGCAACAAATGGGGTTTAACATAATAAAAGTCTTGAAGTTTTAAACTTTAACACCTTTTTTTAAAGCCACTGAGGATGTGATCATCCTAAAATATTTAATAAACTTTCACAAAATAACCATTACACCTGCTGGAGATGCTGACAGATACTTGTAATCTATTACAGCTACAACTGCAAATGTTATTTGACAAAAAGGTCCATTTGCCTTTAAATAGCTCACAGTGTAATTTGTAGGTCTTGGATAGTCTTGGAAAAATGTGTCACTGTGAAGTCAACATCACAGACCTTCTCTGCCTCATTTACAGCTGAAGGACTAATCGGTCCATCCATCATCTCTGCAAAACAGACGGACAGAGAGAGAGGGGGGTGGGGGGAGGATGGGGGGGATAGACATATGGGAATAGACATTTAGGTGAAATGCGCGGGGGAAACATTGGAACAAATGTGAATGGTGTCCTGCATTAAATGTTGCTATCGGTGGTGATTTGGTACAGGTGGCACACAGATGGGGCCCCTCCTGGGACCTGAGCTTGTTAATAAAATTAAGTCACAGAGAGGAGGGGTGAAGCGGGCTGATATCATGAACGAGACAGATCCCTCTGGCAGCGCAAAATCGAGGTACCCAGCATGCCATTCTTCATTATGGCAAGGTTCCCTTTGGGCCGTTGGTGCTGCGGATTAACCCAAACCTGGCAGCCTTTCACCGTGCCACGTGTCAAACTGAGCAAACACTGGAAATGAATTGTTATTTTCTCTCAGTGTGGCTGAAAGATAACAATCAGGCCCAATGAGGGCCCCCATCGAGACTTATTATAAGCTCTAATTAATGGTACTGAGTGTGTTTCGTGATTCTTGTATGTATACAGTATTTAAAACGTTAAAGTCAAGTCTATTTTTATCAGGGATTAGTTTGAGAATTGAAGCTGAGTGGTATACAAAGTGTTGACTGGTCACAGTTGAAGGGCAAAGGTCATGCTTAAGTGGGTGAGAATGCATTTCGAGATTAGCGGGTTTAGTTAAGGTCTACAAGTGTAATACTGTGCTTTACTACTTAACTGTTATTCCCTATCCTTTTTTTTGCAGACAATTGGTGGCTGGTTGAATGTACAAAGCAGGAAATCTTTCAGAGAGGATTACATTTTAGGTTTAAATGCAGGTGTTTTATAATTTTATAATTTCTTGTACTTGAATTGTGCATTGCCTGGGAGTGTGTGATGCAACATTTATAATTGTTTGTTTAAAAATAATATTTCTTAAATTTTGCAGTAAGAAAGTAGGAAGTTAAGGAGTGGAGGAGTGAGCCTCCCGGACGTATTCTGAAATATTGTTGCTATATGGGGATTTCTCACCCTAGGGAAGAGAAAAGGCCTCCTAAACACTGATAATGAATTTGAAAATTCAAATAACCTTGAAAAAAGGATTTTTGTCCCAGTCTGGCTCATGTATTTAAATGTCAGATTTTACTATGCTTGCGATATCGGTTTGTGTATCTGTTGACATTGTTCTGGTGCATTCTTCCCACAGTAATTGAACACACATGATGAGGCTGAAGGAGGGGATACTGCTGGTAAGGCCTTAGTCAGTCCTGTCACGCGTGTCCTTTTTACCAGCCTAGTGTGTGTGTGTGTGTGTGTGTGTGTGTGCAATAACACACCATTGGCATTCTTCATTTGTAAATAATTGAATCAGGCTATTTTAGTTTGCTCAGAGCACAGCTGTAATTTGCATCCGATCTGCTCTTAAAGACCGGTAATTATGGCTTTTAGAGTATCCCAAAAACAACTCAAATGGCTTCAACTCATGACAGCTGTGCATCTGGGCCTTTAAATACACACATACAGGCACCTAATGTGTGGCTGTTAATTGAACTGGTATGTTCCAACTGAAGTGAATTTTAATACACGGGTATGACACACGAGTAGCCCACTTAGTATGTTTATGAATTAATGCAGGGTTTTTTTGTCCTATTAATAATAATGATTATTTATTTTTTTACTATTAGACCTTAATACACAATCTATATGATACAGGCCACACAACTTCAAAAATAGCAAGAATGTGCTTTTTATTTTTTTCATGTCTTCAGTGAAATTGTGTCTCATTTTTTGGAAATGTCCGATTTGTCTGAATCTTAAGGAGGACCTTTTCACTTCATCACCGGATTTGGTTGTTGTGTATCCAGTGCAGACGCATACCTCAGAGTTAAGGCCTGACAGAGTAGACATTGTCTGGAGAACACAGCAATCCTTTCATTAATAAACCAGAGTGCAGTCAATGTGAATTAATGGATGATTAGTGCGAGAGGAGAAAACTAGACAATAACAAGCTTCCTCAGCAGTATGGCCACATGAGAACTTTGTTATCATACAAGTTATGAGACTGCAGCCAATTTGCACCTTAAACACTAATGAGAATCACCTTAGTTTTACTTGACAGGATCCTGAATTATTGTTTCAGCCTGAACAGACATCTGCTTTTCCAACTGAAAATAAAAATAATCAAAAACCAAATTAAAATGAACCTGCAGTAAATAACACTGAACTGTGTTTCCATGCAACACTTTATTCTCCTCAAAACGCTGCATTCATTCTCTGATTAGGAAGAGCTCCTGCTGTTAAGCTCCAGTGGTAATCTCAGTAGTTACTTTATGTGTAATAAACACCTGTGATTTGAATGCACAGGTTTAGAAATTTAGACAGCCCCCCTTATGTTTAATAAAAAAGTTTATATTAACCTTTTATTATGCAATTGTCCACTGTAAATAGGTTGTGACTGGAATGTTGTAAAAAGAAGAATTAAGAGTGGAGAAAGCAATAGCAGGAATAAGGCTGATATTTGAACTCATTCCACAATATGTAGTCCAAGACGTTAAATATCCTGAGTGCTATGCCATTTTCTAAACATGATCATTGTACTTGATGATAAATATAAAACAGGCTCTGGAAAATGTTGTTCAGGTAAAGGACTTCAAACTGATAATATTGATAGCGTTTTACAATTTCATTGAGTCAGACTAGGTGTCACACTTATCAAATGGTCGATTATGTCACGTTGGAGAGAACCACATATCTTATTCCTTTGGGATTGGACAGAAAAACAGCATTGTATCATTGACGGCCACACGATCAGAAAACAATAAAACCTTCTCTTCCTGAAGACAACTTCAACAATATCACCAGACTGGAAATTCTTTGTGCATTGAATTAATCCTGAAGACGCCTAACCACTCATGGATCTAATTTACTGGCAGTCACAGCATGGTTGACAATATGACTATCACAACTGGAAGCATCCAAGCAACTCAAGGATTATCTCCCCACCATCCGCTACCTTGAATATGGCATGGCCCGGGAAGCATATGGCTGCAATCTGTGGCACCCCTCACCGTACGGCCTTCATTTGCTTTTAATTAAACACATGGAGACACCCCACGCTTGGGTAAAGGCCTGGCAAGGGAGTAATGAAGAAACAGACTAATAGGGGCTAAGATAATGACGATGTAAGGAAAGCTTGTGTCAAGGACAATAATATCCATAATACTAAAGACAGAAGTTTGCGTGTGTTTTATTGTATACACTTAGAGACACTGATTGCTGCAATACTCATCCAAACTCGCAGCTGATGTGAGTAACAGTCTGCAGCTGTAGTTTGAAGACTTGCTAAAAGCAGGGGAAACTCCACATTTACAGACCAGGCCATCAGCAGACATAATGTATCTCACATGTTTGTGCAGCTGGTTAAGTCGTATCATGGCTGACCAAATGAGGACTCTTTTCCTCCCCGTCTGGGAGTTATCCGATTGTCCCAGAGTAAACATGAAAACTGGAGCACACGCCCTGGAAGCTGAGGTTAGGTGAAGTAAACGCATTAATGTGCCAATCATGTCAACAGCATTAGTGCTTGAATACCTCTAATCATGAGGTTAGCGTTCACGCACCTTTTTCCAAACATATATATGTGTGTGTGTGTGGATTATGGGGGCTAGCGGCAGTAATCCCTGGACCACATGGACGTCAGAGGCAATCCAATTTACGGTATGACACTGCTTAACTCATACAGATACAACCTGCTATACTGTATATGTCAATATTTAAACAGGAGAGGTTGGCTTGTTAAGGATTTGACTTGTTTCTTACAAGTAGACAAGACTATGAGGCTGCAGCCTCGCTAGTTAATAACTGAGGCTGTAATTGGGAACAGCGGTGACTTGAGCAAACTGTTAATGCCAGCACTGCATGCTTAACCCTTATACGTGATCCGCCGATTCTCGCATGATCTTGTAATATCGCAAGAATCCAGCTGCCGTGCAAGGTAATGGCATGCTCACAATTGCAATGCTAACATGCTGATGATTAGCAGGTATAACGTTTACAATGTTCAGCATTTCATTTTAGCATGTTAGCATGCGCCAGGTAACACTAAAAAGTCAATCTGAGGCACATGGGAATATTATTAGTTTTGAAGGGATTTGATCATTACCCAAAAGTATTGGACAAATAAAAAATTTGACACGATGATGACGCTACATTAAAAAGGAAGAGGATCACCAAAGTTATTACAATTCATCCTGTGGGAATCATGAATGTCCATCCAATAGTTGAGATTTTTCAGCTTGGACCCACAGACCGGCACTGCCATCCCTCAAGCCACGCTGCTAGCATGCCTTACATACTTGCACAAAGCATCACCAGGTTTCAATAACTAATTCCCTAGACCTTTGTCAGCAGTTTCCAACTTGTATAGGCTGATGCAATAAACCAGAACTTCAGGGGGATCTGTTTCTAGGACAATGGAGCTCTGTGTATTCAAATGTGACGGCCCATTACCGTGGAAGTATAACAACCTAGTGGAGGGTGACTCTCCTAATCAACCACCACACCACATTGTCATTCATTTATGCATTAACAGATGGGGAAGGTGACTGTTATGCACTCTTGTGAACACCAGACACAAGTGTTGTCATTCTCTGGGGAGAAACACCAGCTGCCAATCAAAACACTCAGTGAAGTTCTCCTTTATTCCAAATGCAGGACCAGGTCAGCCACATAAAACATGCATAAGTTGTGTTTGTCATTTTCTATCTCTACATTATAGATATTTAATACATAAATGATTCTATCCATACAAAATATAAAAATATGTGAGGCCTCATTTACAACCATATTTACATGGACTTCCTTAATTTAAGTGAAATTATTAATTCATTTATCTATGTACATACTATGAACTAAAATACAATAGTACAGTATATTCTATATCTAAATCACATTGCATGAAAAAGCTAAACTGTACCAAACCGACTACCTCGCACACTTGTTTGCTGCGTGGAAATGAAGTTATGATAAAATAAAAAATAAAAAAGAAACTGCACATCAGCTTTTAAAAATGTTGTGACTTGATAGAACTGCACATATAACTGTTAGCCTTAATACTCAGGAGATATTCTGAAACATTAACATGAACAAACATGCAAGCACTGCTGCTTTTCACTGTTTACCGACTGTAATTCATCACTGACGTTCAATTACATCATATTCAACACTCAACAACACTGAATAAATGGACTGTGAGTTTTATTTATTTTTACGTTCCATATGGAAGATGTTAGTGTACACAAACTGGAAAAAGAGTCATTTCCTTTACCAGATGACAGGATGTTAGGAGATAATGCAGTTCTTGCTTTTTCTGCGTTTGCGGGTGTGTAACTGCCCACTGCGGTTGGGTCCTCCGATCCCTGTGTTGTTGTACTTATGGACGAGCTCCTGGTTGCTGAGGTAGCGCAGCTGGATGGGTCTGGGGATTGGCTCACCCAAGAAGTAACCTTCATCCTCTGATTCGGAGGATGAAGAGCAGGTGGAGCACCAGCCATCGTCATCGTAATCATCCCAAGAGTATTGGTTCAAGCCAGTGCGCCGGCTGGCCCCAGGGTTCTGAAGAGTCAGGTCTGAAGTGGTTCTGGGACATGGCCTGAAGGGTTGGGGCTGGTATCTTCCCCCTCCTCCTCCTCCTACTCTGAACTGGTCCCTGGCGCTCCTTGGTGGTGGGAAACGGTCGTAATCCTCACAGACACGCAGCTGGGATCTTTCTTGAGGTCTGACTCTTCGCTCTGCTACCAAGTTGAGAGCATTTTCTGAACGAGACCGGCGGGATCTACGGGAGCGGTGGTGGTGGTGCCGGCGCCTCTGAGGAGTCTCCTCCGGAGCATCTATCCGGATACTGGCTCCCCTTCCACCTCCGCCTCCACCCACCCTGCGCTCACTAATGGGTGGCAGGCGGGCAGCGTTGGCGCTGCTCACCAAACTTACCCTATCCTCTTCTTGGAATGTGAAGCCAGGCGGTAAATGAGTCATACCCATACCCATACCCATGCCAGGGGGGTCGCAGTACTGCACCTGGTACTGGGAGGACCTGTGAGGATCCATTTCCATGTAGGGCTGACTGGCGGTGAGGCTGTGAATAGACTCTGAGCTACGAAACTGCACTGAGGAGTTGAGGGTGCCCATGTTACTTTTCTCTGACACGTTCATTCCAGAGTCTTTGCTCAGGTCCGGCATCGAGAAACGAGAAAGGTGCTCCTGACGCTTTCCTCCTCCATCTGCTGAGTTGCCTGTAGGGAAAAAGAGTTGAATTTGTCATTTGTGTCATCTTTGCGGTTTATTCAATGTCATCCCATTAAATTGAAGCAGTACTTTTGTCAAGCTGAATTTCACTCTACGTAAAGTAAAGCAAAGTAAACACAAGTTGTGATGTATACTTCTAACAATACAAGCACTATTGTATAACAAAAACACACAACTTCCCTTGGTCATGCTAACATGGTGCCAAACCAGCAACACTACCATATTCACCTGTTGCATTGGACAGGGCCAGGGACTCCATGGATCCTCTTGGTGTCTGCTCCAGAGGAGTCAGTTGCTCTGTGAAGTTAAGTGCATTGATGGGGTTCCTGCTTCTTGCCACCTGGGTTGCTGCTGGAGGCCCCGCCTCTCTGTCCCTGTCCCTCTGAAAGCCGTGCAAACTGATGGAGCGCTTGTCAGAGGAGAAGCCGTTGTGGTACTGAGAACAATGGGACACCTCTGTGAAGCTCTTTTGGGTCCGCAGTTTGGGTGGATAGTACTCTTCTGGAGCTGGTTGTTGGGACCACATCTCATTCAGAGAGTGGCCCTTCATGGCTGAGATGGGTGGTCTCTTTAAACCTCCGTTCTCCTTGATCCTGTGATCTTGCTGTTGATTATTCTGTCCAGAGCAGGTGGGGTTATAGGCCGTCCTGACATTGCACTGGCTAAGAAGCTGGAGAGGGGTGGGGTTGGCAGTTGGATCTGATTGGGATTCATAATTATAGCCATCACCTGCTTGCTCTTGGCTCTGCCAGGTAGGTGGCTCGCGTGTCAAACTGGGTGTTTGGCTGGATAGACTCAGAAGATCCATTTGTAAAGAAAGTGGGTCCACCTCCCCTGAAAATCTTTCAGTCTGAACTCCACCCCCTCCTCCTCCACTCTTCCCTGCCTTGGAGCTGCGTCTGGACTCTCTGGTGGAGCGAGCGCTTTGGAAGGCCGAATCAGAGGAGTCAGAGCCATTGGGCTCCTCACCCAGGCTGCAGGAGCGTGAGCAGAAGATTTGGCCCTGCTTGGGCAGGAAAGGCCGACCCAGCAGAGAGCGTTTACAGCGGGCACAGCAAAAGCAGCCCTCTGTGGCGTGCCAGTGCTGCCCATCATACGTCATCTGGCCTTGGTCTATGCCTGCAGAAAAGATACACATGGTTTTATATAAAAATAAGATTATGGATGCACAATTAAATACAAAGCACCATGTCTTTATCAAAGAGCCGAAATGAAAAATCGTTTATTTAAAATGCTGTTTTATGTGAAAATAGCGGCATATTACAAGTTGCTTGTTGAGTGAGAAAATAAAACTGGAGGCTGTAATGTAACTGCGCCTGGGGCAAACTCATTATTGGTGCTTTCCCAGCATTGTATAAACACATAGTTTTTGAGTAGGATTGCAGTTGTTGCAGGGGGAAAGAAAACCAGCTATTTGCTAATGGCTGCCATCTGGTTCAAGCTTGTTTTCTGGTGGTTTCAATTTATAATCAGTCGTGCTTTTTAGCCAAATACTTTTCTATATCCTGTCTAACAAATAATTACAGAGCAGATTTGTTGAGAGGTATGTGCCAAAATCACACCTGGGCATCCTGTCTGGACCCACACACCCCCACAGAGTTTTAACAGGAGGTGGCATGGGGCCAAGACGTACTAATATAAAGGTTTCCCGCTGAAAAATACCCCAGTTTCTCCTCTCAGTGGGTTTGCCTCTAACACCACAGGTTGCGAGATGTTTAAATTTGTATTTAACTGACGCTTGGTGCATGTGTCTGTGATAAAAACAGATCCTGAGGGTGAAAAGTCATTTGACAGTCATGCCTTTGCCCCAGGTTGGTTTCATGCTGCATAATGATATATACATGTTTCTCTGTGTTCCTCTGTTATGTGCCCATGCCTGACCATGACATCATTCAATGACTAACTGCTAAAAACCAGGCCACATCTTCCTACTGTAGCTCTTTTCCCCTCTGTGTTACTCTATGCAAAAAAATTAGGTCTGTCTTTCATCCTCCTTAAAGAAAAACTGCAACCCAATAACCTTTCACTTTTTTTCCATGTATCCATGTATTTAGCATTATATTTTTGTTTCTGTAAGTGTCCCTTTTGACCTATTGGAGATTAATGCAGTTTCATATTAAAAGTGATAGATGCCAGCAGCATACCAATGTGTTCCCCGCAGGAGTCGCAGTACTCTGCGTAGAGGGACTCGAAGCAGGAGCAGCAGTAGGGCCGCCCCTCCTTCATGATGTAGCGCTGGCCCCCCAGCACAGTATCGCACTCGAAACAGCAGAAGTGCTTCATGTGCCAGTGACGCCCCTCTGCCTCAGTGCACTCATCCGCAAGGATGATCTAAGAAAGGACAGATAAGAAACAGTATCGTTTATCACAGGTCCTCAGAGGTAGAACCTCAGTTGGGTTATTACTGCCCGCTGAATGACAGGACAAAGGCTCGGCTCGCCCTTTCTGCCCCTCCATACGCACCGTTTACTCCTCTGCAGCTTAGTAATCTTAGATCCTCCTCTTTGTCACTGACTTGTGTAGGAGGCTAATGTGTGTGGGGACTTGGTGAAATCTAGATGGTGCATTTACTTTTAATTACGCTGCTGTTAAAACACCGGGGTGCTTTGTAAGTACTCGTCCCCATTTGCAGAGAGTGTAACTCAGTGCTAATGGTTGGGAGATCAGGATATTGAGAGCCGAGCCCATTAGACCAGAAAAACCCTTGCATGTGTTAAACTGTGACAGTGTGTATGGAAGCCTGTGAGCATCATATGACAGCAGTTTGACGTTATAGTCATGCATTTTTGAACAATTTGTGCCTGTAAACATTTAATAAAAAGCTCTACCGACACCGTCCCACATTACAGACACAGTATGTTCAAGTAAGTGATATGTGTGTCTGTGAACACGTGATCGTCCATGTGCAGGCACGTCTGCGTGTTTGCATGTAAATGGTGTCTACCTCATCGCAGGCGGTGCAGCGCGGCTTCAGCCTCTCGGCGTGGTGCCGGCCGCAGTAGATCTTCCCGTCCTGGTAAAAGTAGATGAGGTCCACCAGAAGCTCGTTGCACATGCTGCACACAAAGCAGGCTGGATGCCAACACACGCTGTGACCTGCCCGTGATGCAAATACAGCAATGTCTCCGCCATTTATCTGGCCTCCGCACTAAAAAGAGGTGGAGGAAGAGGAAGAAGAGAGTTTTTGAGTAAATGGTTGCAGCCAAGCAGCTTTTGTTGGTACTCGTCTACTTAGATCCGCTTTTTTTCTCCAGTACCAATTCCGTAACCTAAACTCAATGTAGTGGCTAGCGTATTGCTATGTTGAGGCAGCGGGAAGTGACCATTGTCCAACAAAATTGTTTTGTCTAAAGTCAATAACGCAGCATTGTTATTTTAACATTTATTAATACATTTATTATTTTAGTAAAATGCGCCTAGGCTAATGCACAGCGCACACACACTATGCTTGTTACACACACACACACACACACACACACAAAAGATTAAAAATAAAAATATTACGGTGCAAATCCGCCATCATAATAGCAATGGGCCAAGGTACAAACGCGCCTGGCTTTTAAAGGGAATGGAAGATGACACTGACTGGTTTATTGTTAGGCCCAAAACACACCTTTAATGAAGACACTAAGTACAAACCTTTTGAACCATGCACCTGGCGCACTGACCCTTTTTTCCACCGTCAAACTAGCAAAAGTGGATTTGGACACGCTCTAAATGCACCTGCGCCATGCGCTTCACGTCGTGCGCTTAGATCGTTAAAATAGGGCCCTAAATGTTAAAAAAAAAAGCCCAAAACACCAATATTCTTTAAAAAGGCTTGTGGAATTTCTATTCTTTCTTTGTTATTAACATTTCCTTATGACAGTGACTGAGAACCTAAGTCAGTCCCTCCAGGATTTCGCGGCCTTTTTTTGAGATTGTTGCGGCCCAAAATGCCTGATTTTGCGGGAGCTTTTGTAAAAAAAATTGCAATAAAAGTTGCGATGTCTTTTGTATTTTTGTTGCAATGAAGCTGGGAGACAGTGAAAGTTGCAAAAAAAAGTTGCAATTTTTTTTTTGTATAGTTCTTTAAAAATAAAAAGGAAACTTGTTTTGGGGAGAATAAAACTACTCTGGGCTGAGTTTTCCTAGTAACCTTACCAAAAAAATATGAAAATGGCTGGTGTATTTAAGACAAAAAAATAATAATTTATTGAATGAATCAAATTTGAACATATGTGTCAGTGGCTTGTTGATCTTTACATTGTTAGTTAATTTCCTATCCTGGCCTGGGACACACATTCATACGGTTTGATAAAAGTACTTATTGGACTTTAACTTATCATTGCACTTACAATAACGAGCATAACTGTCCTCAATTTAGGTCATCCTGTACGTCTCATCTCCGGTTTTTCCTGCATCCATCGTATGCATCGTGAAACAGCAGCAGCTTTCAGCGACTTGAGTGAGAAATCGTTACAGCATACATTGACGTTAAAATGTATACAGGTTGGCAGGGCGGTCTGAAATGTTTTGCACGGTCTTTCGCTGTACGTTTTGTTGGTAAATGTGAGATGTTCAAGTAAAACACGTCTCGTCTTCATATCAGAAAAAAGGAAATGAATTTGGCGTCAACCCGTTTTCATTCCCGCTTGGTCAGTGACTCTCAGAGTCACATACTGATACAAAGTCTGGCACATGGGACTGCTGTGATTGGTTGAAGTCACGGGAAACTCCGGTTATTGGTCAAAATTGCGAGTCACACCAAATTCACGGTGATTGGTTGAATTCGCGTGAATTGTTGCGATCGCGATATCGCAAATTCCTGGAGGGACTACTAAGTAATCTACGGTAATGGACACTTGTCCAGAGTGACTTTTCTCCCTTGTACAATCATTGTAAAAGAAAAAGGTTGTAAAACGATTCATAAATATTTGAGTTACAAACCCAAAATTATTTATTAATATATTATATTTATTAATATATATATATTTGTTATATATTTATTTATAAGTCTTGAAGATCAGTATCAATAAATTATTTTCTTCCCTATCACGTGAGCGAGGGGCCAGCATGAAGTCAGCCAACTCGTCCAGAGATGATGGGCTCAACATGGTAAATGTCTAAGGAACCCCTAAAAACACAATTTCCTAAAGCCTGAGGTCATGTCTTCATATTGCTTCTTTTATCCATCAGTCCAAACCCCCAAAGATATTCCATTCACTATCACATACAAGACAAAAAAAGCAGCACATCTTTACAAATGAAAAGCTGGAACATGGGAATGTTTAAATGACAAATGGATCAATTAATGGTTTCAGCACTACAGCAGATCCCCACTGAAGATGTCCAGTTTTCCCAAGAAGTTCAAGAGCCCATTTCATGGGGTCTTTAATAAGGTCAGTATTGGTGCTGATACAGATCGGTTGCATCTTGGTCTTTAACACAATTTGGCATGAAAACTTGAGAGCACGATGGTGTGTTTACATGTGTGACCGGAGAGGACAAGCACACAGACAAAGAGAGGAAGTTAAAATGCTGCTGGAAGACATTGGTGTGGTAATAGGGGAGAAATACAAATTGAGGGATATATGGGAGGATAAAAAGGAGAGCAAGATTGGCGTGGAGGTGTAAAGGTAAAGAAGCCGGAAAGATAAACGAGAGGGAGTGCGCAGGGTAAGGTCGGGTAGGCAAAGTAGATTTAGAGGGGTTGGAAGATGGAGACGGAGCAAGAGTTACAATCAGGTTATCTAACTGGCACATAGGCTACTGCTGCAAGGAGGCCAAAGGGGGGCGGGGAATTCAATCAATACACACTCTCCCAACAATCTGCTCCCTCATGTATGTGTGTGTGTGTGTGTGTGTGTGTGTGTGTGTGTGTGTCTGCTGAGTGAATGAGAAACACAAGCTTTAAAGCAGCTATACACCCGAGGCACCAACACAACAGAGAGTAGCTCCGTTTTGCTTGAGTCTGTTGTTCACACAGTAACAAATGGCTAGCGGATGCTGAAGTGTGCTGTTTGTTGTTAACAGAACACTCCATTGCACTCTGTAGCCCACTGCAGGCCACTGGAAGAATACATGTAGACAATACATTAAATATTTGGGACACTGGGTAATACTATGAAATGTTTTCAGAGGGATTTAGAGCAGTTTTAACTGTAACTTAGTTCTCTGAGGTATTATGTGAAGCTACATTTTAAGACAAACAAAAACTGTAATTGGTAGAGAGCTGCTACGGCAGCGGGGAGAATGAGACACAACACACACATGCAACACTTTAAGATCTTCTTAAGAACAACACTTTGAGGTGAGACTGACAAGGCCACAACGTTGTGATAAAAGCGGGCGACTGTACGTCTCTGCCCTTTATATGTCAACATCAAGCACCTCTCGTACATCATTACAAAGACCTGAAATGCCAGCGGGCTGTTCAATATGTCTGTCACACTATTTAATGCTTTCATTCCATCGGCCTCATGACGCACCTTTGACCTCATTGCGCTTAATTCGTTCTTGTCACGCAACGCAGAAATGAAATTTAGATCATCTCGTCATATCTCTTGACTGCTGGGGAAACGACACAAAAATGTAGGTTTTGGATATTTCTGTACGATACCTGTTCGCAGATTGCCCCCGTCATCGTCACGGGGAACGGCCGGACGTTGCCGCGTCCCAGGTTCTCCCGTTTTCGCTGGTTACTGAAAAGCTTTAGTTCTCTCTTCTCCTCGTCGTCCAAACCGTTACAGTAACGTACCTAGACACACACATCACATCAACATACATTTGTAAAGTGGGATATGTTACGCAGACGCATAGAGTTGGTATGTGGTTGCCTCTGTTTCTTTAAATTAATATAGCACCGTTAAACTAGTCAAACTTTGGTACTATACCAAATTGTTGGTTTATTAATGTAAAAAAAAGAAAAAGAAAAAAGGAAGGTACACACAGAAACCTCACTTTTTAATTCCTGCCCATTAAGACAGACTCAATTATTTCCTGTTTCCTGTCTTCTCCCTCTTATCTCTGTATTGCCCTGAAGGAGGGGATGGAGGGAGGGAAAGATATATGGATGGATGGAGGGGGTGGGGGAGGGGGTCAGTTTGGACTCTCACCTCATTGTCGTGGGGCGGGAGCTGCTGGAGCAGCTGTTTGATTCTGTATTTCTCTCCTGGGCTGTTCACATAGGGCACCTTGTCCTCAGGCAGGGAGCTGTAGTACTGGTGAACCTGAGCACGAGACAGAGACAGAAAGAGGATGTGTGTGATGATAAAGAACAACAACCTATCTGTAACATGTAAAGTAGCTGACAAACCCAAAATACACTGATCATTTTCATTATCAAATTAACTAACCCTAACCCTCAATTACTATTTCTGGTTAATTGATTTCATATTTTGTCTATGAAAGGTCACAAAATAAGGAAAAATCCAAGAGCTCCCATACTCTCACTTTTCCAATTGCTTACTTTGTCTGTACAATAGTAAAAACAGCTAAACGGTCAGGTACAGTTTATAGTAAGACAAAGAAAAGCTACAAATCTTCCTTTAGAGAAGCTGGAACCTACACATTTTTACATGACAAATTACACAAAACGGTTAAATTATTATTAAGATGTCTATTTATCATTTCAGCACTAAAAAGGTAAAACTGTGAGGAGACAAAATTAACAGGATCTACAACCGGGAGTGACCACCACACACAGAAAATCACTTTGATTTATGGCCCACCCGCGGAGACTTAATGGAACCGCACCTCTCCATCTTTGCACATTGACAAGGGAATGTATCGCTGACCTGTCAAATGTGCACACACACACACACACACTCACGTACACACGTGATTAACACAAATGCATGTAGCAGTGTGTGTGTGCATAACAATGTGTGCGACAGCGGGATTAATGCTTATCTGGCCATTCCAAATTGCTTTGGACAATCTTTACATTACAGCTGCAGACAATGAGTGTCATCTCTGTGTTATTTAGTGCAGTCTTTTTTATGACACTGTAACAGGGGGCCTAGGGGATAACAGAGGTCAGGGCAGTCATATATGAATGTGATTGGAGGGGGGTGCAAACCACGAAAGCCACAGGGTTTTAAAGGGAGATTCGAGGACAGAGGTTCAAGAAAGAGGAGTAGGAGAGGTGTGGAGAGGAAAATAAAGACATGATGAAAATTACAGATAGATGAAGAGAGTGAAAGTAGAAGAAGAATCAAGATAATGTTTGATTGAATGTAAGAAACAAAAACAATACAGAAGAACACACAATGAAGACTTGGAATGTAAAGAGAAACAACATGATCGATACCTGCTGACTAGGTCACGCCAATCTTAATGCCTTATCCGTCTTCCCAATGGATCTACTGCCTAGAAGCCATTAGCTTCGTCCTTGGCAATAACACAGTCACTCAAAACACTAAACAGATTAACTTGAATAACGCAGACACACATCAGTACGTAGAGACCAAAATTAAAATATATTGCTTTTAAAAACTCTCATATTTTTAAGTTTTCTTGTCCTGATGCTGTAGTGCCACAGTCTAAATGCATGTTTGTTGTTGGGATGAATTTACAGCAGGAACCTCTTGTTGTAAGTGTAACCTATTTCCTTCTGCTCTGCTTTTGTTGGCTTCCAACGGTGTTGGCGAGGGACGCCGGATCCGTGTCGAGCAACATGGATCTGGACACCAGGCGGATCTCAGGATGGTCCATGAAAGACTGACTGTGGTCAAGCACTGATAAAACACAGAAAGCACCTATGCTTCCAGATGCACACACACACATACTGCTAATGATAAGTTATGAAACATGCTTCCAACAACAACAGGGTTACAATCTAGAGGTGAAAGGATTGTTGCCTCGAGGAAAAGATCTAAAGACAGATACGCACACACGCACACTTAGATACACATAATGGACACAGTTGGAGGAGCAGCTTGTGATAATAACTATAATCGAAAGCAGACAGAACTAAAGACAGGGCAGAATTTCGAACTGTACTGAAAGGAGTGTTTTAAAAAACTAAAGCAAATGGTAGGACTTCACATCTGATTGACAAGAGCGCACGCTTCACACAGCTGGTTTCTATTGCTGTTAATGGCCAGGCAGCTAGAGGAAAAGACACCACCAGGCACCAGTCCTGACATTTTCTTAACAAGCCACTTCACAGTGGTTAGTGGACACATAAGATATTATATTGTTGAGAAAACACTGGTAGTTACAGCCAAACATGGTGGGAAAGATGGTGCTTTCATAGTGAAGTGAGCAGATTTAATGACTGTTTTCATTCGCTGTCCTTCTCTTCTAATGTCTTTGCTGAAATGTGCAAGTGCCCACAAATCAACACTGTAGTCAGCAGCACAGTTGTGGGAGCAAATTTAATGAGTTTGAAAGTTAAAAAGGCCTGAGATGGGTTAATTAAGCATGAAATATAAGCTATACTCAATATACTAAGAGTCTACAGCCATGCTAGCAGCTCTGTGAGGGTGTATAGGGACAGTGGTGCTCACAGTTACATGATAGTGTTTAGCAGGTACAATGTTTACCACTGTCACCATCTTGTGCTATGTTCCAAATCACATACTTTTTCTATTTAATTTTAGTACGTACTGCATCTGCCCTTACAAGGTACAGTGTGCATACAATTGGGACATACTACTTTGTCATAAGACTGTGCCTTTGACCCTCTTGCTCATAACCGTCAATAAGCAGTCATCAGGCTGTCATCTGTCTGTGCTCTCTCTGCGGCTCAGTCAATGTGACATATCTTACGCTGTGCAGAGGATTGTGGGTCAGAATAGCCAGAAAAGCATGCTGGCTTGCATACTGCAAAATACGACCGAATGCAGTTGGACATCCTGGAATTTTGGGCATACTGCATTTGACATACTATGTATTGGGACATACTAAAATCTGTAAAGTTTCTGGCATACTAAATAGTATGGTAGTATGGGTATTGGAACGCACCCTCGAGGGTAAAAAACAAAACACAAGCACTTTTGTAATAGTCAGCTGTTACACGTTTGTTCATGATAGTGCGGTCTGAAATGATGAGATCTATAAACGATCTGACGGAAAACAATAATTATGAAAATAAAGTCTACAGGTGCTACATTAGGGGGTTAAAAAAAACACAACAGGACGTCACACAAATGGGCCATTTACAGCCAGTGACACTCCCACCGCCGCACAACCCTGTGGCGTATCGCCAGATAGCTTTTCTGGTCTGAATGGGCCCTTAGTTTGGAGTATTAGCATGGTAACATTTGCTAATTAGCAATAAACAACCTCATTGTGGCACTAGAGGATAGGTCAGTGGATCACCTAAGTCAGAGGCCTTCATCCTCTGGGGACCATGAATATCTATTTGTGGTGTAATGGACCATAGTTGATCCGTGGTCCGTACGGATCAACAGTCACGGTTCGGAATGCATGTGAACCGCGGATCAATTGCAAAGTTTAACCATAATAATAGTGTGAGTGAAATGCATATTTAATAAATCATTTAAATTCCCCCTTTTTTGTGCTGATCTGAAAATGTATCCAATCCGTGACTCAAAACCATGATCTGATCCGAACAGGGAGTTTTGTGTATATCATTTATCTCCCATTCGCAGCTGCTGGCTGTAATCAGGTAATGGGCTGACATTTGGCATGGTCCTTTAACCCGGATGGGAATCAGTCAGGTCCATTGGGAACAGGTCAAACTAGCCTCAGGTACCTTTCAGATGGGCTCGTTGTTGTCTGAAAGTTAATCCACATCAGAACCTGGATTGCATGAAAAACCTTGAGCTGAATTTCTATTCAAATAACCCACATGGGAGCAGTCTGAAAAAGCAGACTTCATGTTTGAATGCAAATTAAAATCAGATCCTGGTACATGCTGAATAGCGTTTGCACATTAGAGTGCAGCTCTTGCTACATTATTGTAAAACAAAAAAAAACACCAGAGACAGGCCAATGCTAAGCAACATTCTTGGCCTTGGCAAACTGTAACTTGGCAACAGTCAAGAATTTTATTTGAGAAGGATGGAGAGAGGACAGCAAAAGAAGACAGTGGGAGAGAGAATGTTGGCAGGCCCTCCTTAACACTGCAGCTCAATAACATCTCGAACACACTCAGTAATGACTGCGTTTGGTGATAAAAGGTCTGTTTTCCAGCGATTGTTGAAAAAAATGCAAACACACACAGGAGAGTTTAACAGTCCTAACTAGGTGCTGAGTTATCCCTCATAATCCTCAGATATAGCTGACTGAATGCTGCTGTCCTGGTCTGAAATCTCTCGTTACAGAGTGGTGACTTTACACCACTGCTGGCTGAATAGCAGACTTATCACAGCCCCGGCTCCCTACGGGGAAACCTAAACCCACCGTTTAGATCCTGGAGATTAGCTTTGTGTTTACCATCACCTTCTATTCTCACTCTGTCTTTACCTATTGCAGAGGAAGGCCGGGTGTTGAAAAGCCCCACATCAGGCATACTTCTGCTCCTCTGTAGGAGGTCACACAACGAGTTTCCGCAGCTTGAATGCCTTGGAAAAGGTTGGGAAAATTTAATTGCTATGGCTAAGGACACTCTTCTTCTTGGCTGTTAGAAGTGCTCTTAATTGTCACAATATTTTGCACAAAATACAAAAATAGCTAGTTAATGTCAAGATTGTTTATTGCGTTGTGCTGATGCAATACTGCACAGTCCAGTTTCCATTATGGCCTGACTGTTCCTGAGGTCATACCGCCACTAGACATGAACCTAATTGACTTCGCGGTTAGACGCGTGACCCTTGAGGGGGATGAAAAATAGCTGCGCTCAGTCCTCGGTGGTGAAAACTAGGGGCCATAACAACATTGTATTGGCCTGTTCATTGCTTCCAGCTCATCAACAACATGAAACCAGCTTCCACAAATGCTTCTATTGTCCTATAAAACTGGAAAGCCTCCCACACGTGCACACCTATGGTTCAATTGAGCACTTTAAAATAGGATTTTCTTCAACATGCATGGGACCTTTAATGAGTTTGTGAATTACTCAGGCTTAGCTTTGTTGCCGTGAGAGCGATGAAACCTACTGTCAACATGTTTGCAGGCAAAATGAATTGGAGATTAATTTGACTGACTGCTGGCGCCACATAATCCTTGTTATCCACTAGCCTGCAGAAGGAGCAGTCAGCATAATTGGTGAGCTATCATATGGTGAGGTGGGGCTCTAACTGAATAATTACAAAATATTGGCATGAGGTGCAACACAAACTTTCATTAGGTTTACACTACTGGTATGTAAATGTATAAACGTGTAATCTTTCTGTGCATATTACTGAAATCCTTCCCCCCCCTCTGTGTCACTCTGTCATTTTAGTCACACTCAAATGTTTGATACACCAAACATGTCTCATGTATACATTTGAACTCATACTGTAATGTGTACATATAATGAAATCAGAGCTTTTTGATGAGTAATTGTAATGTGATCCCAGGACTGTCATTGTCTTTTCATCCATTTCTGACATGCCAGTCTGTTGTTAACACCAGCTGCTGGACAACAAACAATCTTTAGAAAACAGGACAACTGCGCAATTAGACCTCAGTGGTGCCGTCCAGTGTGAATTTAATGTGGCTCAGATGAGTGTAAGATGTTCTTAATACCTGCTCAGGTTTGAGTCCTGGTGGGACCCAGGCGTACTCCTCCAGGGCACAGCCCGAGTCGTCGTCAGAGGTGGAGTTCCTCTGGAAGTCGTACATCAGCTTGGTGACCGTCTTCTCCATCTCTACAGGCATGGCTGTTACAGCATGCTCCTCACGGCGACACTTACAGTGCACACAGATCTTCCTAAAAGACGGACAAAAACAGACAAAGAGCATCTGTTATGCCAATGTCGTATGAAGACTAAAGACTTTGGTTCAACAATAATGAAAGATTTAATGGAATAAATGAAGGCAAACGTTATTTGGCCTCCTAAATTACGCTGTTGAAAAGTGTGATTTGTGCTTTGCAAATAACTTTTGTACACTTTAACTCTTTATACCCCAGAATACACCACCAGTAGGGTAAAAACAACCCCTCAGTTTAATAAATCACAGTGTAAACAGAAATACATTTGGGGAGGTAGAGTTTCAACAGAAACAAGACGTCATACTGCAGTTGCTGTTTGGGCCTCTGAAGCCTGCCATCAATCACCAAAAAATAAAAATAACCTAAATTGCTTTTTTCAAAAGGTAACCTCAGACGACTACCTGTTAAAAAAAAAAAAAAGGGAAATCTGTCACCCAACCTACTCGTCTGTAGCCATAGTAAAGCCCCCTCAAAAATTCTGTGAATCGCTCGATTTTTGTTCATAACCACATGGCGTCTGTTTGCAGACCCTCTACTCGTAAAGGAAGTGAACACCACACAGTTTAAAAGGTCAAGGCTTCCCACTGCAACTCTCACAGTAAAATGTGGGTACCACAAATACAACGCTCAACAATCCTCTCGGGTGCCAAGAACAAGGATATAATCACTAACAGACTATGGATATTAGCAGAATACAGCCAATGACAGTGATGGAAAGCAGCACTGTACGTGCGCACGCACGCATGCACACACACACACACACCCACGCACAGACTACTATTCTGAAGTGTTGTCTTACAAAATATTGGGATTAAGAGACAGAAATGATTCGAAAACTTGAAAAGGACACCGAGCATGGAAGACATCTCCCAAAAAGCAGAAGAGAATGTGGGTTAAATACCTGAGAGCATGGATTAAAAATAAAAATATAGGCCACCTTCACCAAGTCTGTACTTGGATCCAAAGGGAGAAGACACTGCATAAGTACTGATTCCTGTGTCCTTGACAGCTCTAAGCCTCTGAATGGAGATGTAAACTCTGGGTGGCCAGAAGGTTGCATCCCACTAAACCTTTCTCCCCCTTAGGTGGCCAAACCAGGGAGACAATCCCATTACTTTCCCAGATGGACGCCTGCCTGCCTGTCTGACTGACTGACAGACCTACGGAAGAGCTTAAGGACAATCAGGACACCGTTTGACAGACTGACAGCTTGGTCGGCTGAGGATGTGGTAGTATAAAGTGCTTGGAGTGCAGACAGCACCATGTGGAGAGCTGGCCAAGTCTCACCTTGTCGGTCATTCAAAAGGGGCACTTCTTGTCCAAGGGTTGAGTCTTGGTTAACAAAGCACTTCAAGTCTACTTGGCTTAGCACTGATGGATTTTGTTGATAGAATGGACACTGGAAAGACTTGTAGCTCTCCAAGTAAAACATCCCATTGACATGCCACAACATATGACATGTAATCCTTAGAAAGAAAACATACAAATATACAGGTCTAACGTTTGAAGAATTCTCCATCACCACTTGAGATTCATCGCCATCTGTGAGGAGCCTAACAGCCTATAACTGTCAGCTCCAGCTTTCAACACCGCCCTAAGCAGATAGGCAGACCCCTGCAATTTCTGCAGTGAGCAAATCACAAGCTTTACAAACTAACTCCATAAATATTACACATGAAGTGGCCAGATATAATCGGCATTAATATTAATGTTATGATAAACAGAGCAGCGATGCAGCTCAGGCAGACAAAGTCATCAAGCAGCTGTCAAGCAGGCCGACTCTTTAGAAAATCCACGTCCCAGCGGCATGAAGCTATAGCCAGGGGCGACGCAGCGTGCCTCATTACAGCCCAGCACCTTCACCATCATTACTAATTTAAGGCGGGTTAACTGGCTGACACACAGAAATGTGTGCATCTCCAAGAACACACACTCACAGCGAGGATGATGAGTGTAAGTGAAAGACAAAGACACCATTAGGGAAGACAAAAAGCATTAAGCACGTATGGACACCCTTTCCAGTCTTATGACACGCTGCCAGGTGGTTAGCAGTTATTTCTGCCTTGGGGTGAGGAGGGACTCTTGGCGATAAGAGTATACAAATAGCCAGAGCTGAAGGAAAGCATTTCACACTGCATTCCTTCCGAGAGGACAAATTACAACTTCCCTGCCCCACGCTCCGCCTATGGTCTCTGTGGAGTTCAATTTGGAGGCAGAGAAGCTTGTGACTGTTTGAGAAACACACCTATCCGACCCCAATCTCTCACTCCAGATGTGTGAGGATGGCCTTCCTCAAGTGATTCAACTCGAAAATATCTGATCTGCCCACATCAGCGCTGGCAGAGATACTGTAGGCCTACAGGGGCCTGTTGCTCCTTCCATCCCCTTCTATCCTCATGATTTACAACACGCTTCATGCACATGCCTGGGATTTCCCCTCCACTGAAACCTAATCCCTGAGCTTCCCCTTTGTAATCTACATGATTTCAATTAGGAGAGATTTGGGGTCTTTGGTAATACAAGTCAAGTGCATCGTTGTCGCCTCATAAATGACTGAGAGGTAAAGAGAAGGGAAGTTAAAAGGCTTGTTCTTTATTCAAACATGACTGGGCTTTCATCCCCTGGGAGATGTAAACGCTGATGTATCATTGGTCAGGTGGAGTGTGAGGTTTATTCAAGACCCGGGGGGGTATTGTTTTTGGACAATAATCCCCGTGACCATGATGTCAGTAGAGAATGATTCACCGTTTTGGGTTAATTATCATTGTCTTGCTCCTCTACATTAGCCCTGTAACCCAGGGAACGGGTGGTTTTAATACGTAACTAGTCTGCCTGGAGTCTGATAGGCACCTCTAAAAGTTACATAAGACTTGGCTCAATTGCGTTAGATCACTGCTGCAAGATCTTCATCAAGCATGGTCTCAAGTTTGGTCCAAAGAAGCCATGTTGTTGTTTCTGGGATAAAAATCTACCATCTTAGTAAATGTGCTTCAAAGCAAAGCCAAAGTTGACTCAAAATGATCTTTGCAAGGCAAAAAAATAGGGCTAGGGTTGTAACTATAATTCCTTAGGAGACGCTTTTCAACCCAAGCTTAGAAAACCATCTGATTCAACTGTATCCAAGAGCCAGGGGAGGGAGTAGCCTTGGAGGATTTGCAGCTGAAGTCTCATTCCACTCTCATTCCTGAGCAGCTCCCAAAACCGCTGCAGCTTTTCCATGGCATCACTCTAGATGGCCAGATTAAAATCCCATCTTTAAATGGCAGCTCTGCGCAAAAACTGAGGTTAGATGACAAGAGAGGAGAGCTCAGGGGAGAGAACAGCTGGGGGCACACAGCAGCCAAGCATGGTCTTCTTTTTTCCTGCCTCTGCTTTTGTTTTCTCTGAAAGTGGGGGGGGGGGAGAGGACGACAGACTATTTTCTCTTTAACTGCCTTTTGTTTGGTGAATACAAATTTCTGTTGTCCAGTGTTTTGAAATTTTCAGGATTCAACAATTAGCCCCGCTTGGTCAAATTACCAATATACAAACAAGGTCTTTTTACATACACTGGGCTGCATGTTGACATCAGAGCCATTCGGAGCCAATCACAGTTGAACATGACTGGAGGTGTTGCTGACAAGAATCAGGCTCAACAAAGACCTTTTCCATTAGTGGCTAATTAGTAGGATCCAGATGCAGCGTGTTGCCAAGGACAGAGATTAGGCCTGCATCCACCTGTCATAACAAATTATAAAGAGCCAAAGTCATGCTCTCTTTTCAACTAGCCTTTAGACCACTAGCCTCAACCTGATGATGAGTTATGACAGCAACATAGGCATCTTTGCATTTTGTATCTAAACACGACTATTTCATTAGCATTCAACAATCAACGCTCCCATGAGACACTCCACCAATTGTGCACATTACTAGAATTGGGCCAGAAACTCACATTTTTCAACAGAAAGCCCATGTTACAAACTAGAGGTGTGGGGTTCAAGAAAAGTGGGCATTTACGAGGCAGTGGAGGGTCTAATCATAGATACTATTGAGTATTATGGGAAATGTAGGAGCCAGTGTTTTTGGACCTTGGCCCACACTAGAGACTTAAAAAGTTGGGATATATTGACCTCTGCTGCTTCAATTTCAATCAATGGACCCCCCAACTTTATGAAAGCACAGTACAAAAACCGCTGGAGCACCCCTGTAATAGTGAACCCAAGACTCGTGCTAAATAATGACTGTCTCATCTTGGTTGAAATTATTTGTGTTGTCCAGTAAGGTAAATAGCTATTTAACATGTTTAATATCAATGTTTCAGGTTTTCAGAAAGAGTTATGAAGAAATATTTGAATGCCAAAATTCTTGAGAGCCAAAAGCTAGTGGAACACAACCTAATGATGAATTTGGGTGAGCCTTTCAACTGTATAATGTAACCTATAGTAACTGGAGATATGTAATACACACAAAACACATGCACTACGAGGACGACAACATCAGGGCTCAACGGTCACAGTATTTTTTAAATTGTAGATCTGTAATAGACTGGGCTTTTTCTTCTATATTCACTCACTCAGCTTTAAGAAGTGAATGGTACAGAAGTACTATACTTGAGACTGGACCACATAACTTATTCATTCACTGTTGACTTGTTCCATAAAGTGACTCTACTTTGGATGGTAACGGAGGGAGTCATGGAAGGGCCAGGCTTCCAAGACAATCTCAGTACAGACTTCAGACCATACTCAAACACTGGTAACACATTGCCAGGAAATCTGCCATCGTCCTAGGAATTTATTGGGATATTATGTTGACTTTTCTTTCTTGTCAGTGGGGAAAAGAGCACCAACCAATGCGGTGATCCCCCCCCCCCCAAAAAAAAAAAAAAAAAAAAAAAGCAGTTGCGAATGTCAGAAATAATGTTGATCTGGCGTTTAGGCTCCTGTCAGTTCAGTTAATGTTTGGGCTGCTCTCAGACCCGAGGAGCCCAATGATACTGCAGCCAGCTGCTGAAGCCACATTATTCATTATCTCCCCGTCAGTCTATTCATGTGCTAATCCAGTGACCCTTTACACGGCCAAAAAGTAGCCATCTAAATGGCTCAATTAGCCTGCAGTCTTGTAATGTGTTAAAAACGATTATGCAACTTGTTTCCGGTGCAGTTTGCAGCAAACTCCAGGAAATGATTAGAGCATTTTAACTATGATACTCAATGACAAAATAATAAGACTTGACTGGAGAAACATCATGAAGCAAGTTGATCTGGAGGGGGGAATTAAATATTTTACAGAGGCCTGTTTATTTATCAGTTAATTTACTAAGCAATATATAATCCATATGGCACAGAGTCTGACTCTGCACAACAAAGACTTTCTGGCTGGAAAGCGCACAGTAGCTTGACCATTGCGCCACAGGGGGTGGGGTGGGGGATATTTAAACGGTGAAAGCTACAGTGCGAGTCCGACAACTCTGCATCCAAATAACCCGGCGTTAAGCAAAGTGACAAAGGCTTATTTTTTAACTTATTTTCAAAGCCCTTTTTTTCTTTTAGTGCTTTGACTACTTTACGCACACATTTCAAAGAGAGAGTAAAAAGCTTAGTCAGAAACAAATTCGATTTCATACATTTAAACACATGTGACTCAATTATCTTTTCCATTATGCTTTCAAAACCCCCAACAAGTCGTCCGTCGCGCTATTAAACGGCTCCAAACACAACATAAACACGATCAATAATCAGCTGCTCACCTTCTTACAAACTGCGACGGATGTCAGCCATAGCCCTGACGTCGGTGCTGGTTGTGGTGGTGCGGGTTTTAAAATGCGTCTTTCTCATTGCAGAATTTGTCATACAACTCCAACGCCACAGCTTTGCCACGCAAACACCCCACTCTCACCCGCTGTGTGGTGTCTGCACCCCTCTGCTACATGTACCCCCTCCGTTTAAAAGCCTTTTGTCAACCCCCTGCTCTCCGCAAACACATTCAGGAGTTCAGCAAATGAGGAGAAAAGCGCAGACGGAGAGCCAACTTAAAGTGCGTAAAATCAGATCTCCATTTACAGATCCAAACGAGAGCGCAGATTCCGACGAAATATTTGAAAATCCAAATGAATAAGACAAAAATCTCTCTTGGAAGCAGGGTTACTGCTGACGGCTCTAAATGAAGATCCGTGCGGAGTTTCGCCGCGTTAAAAGCACTGAGCGCTGGAGCTGCTCCACTCGCTGCTGACAGACCCACTGAATAGCAGCGCTTTAATCTTTAACCGGCGTCAAGATCGTTTTTATTACACGATCGCTTCCGGTTTGCACTTTCAAAATAAAAGCACCGTTGTCAAAAGTTTTGGGACATATTTTGGTTTATAATTTAATCTAATACATTTACCCTTTATGATTTAGATTGTTCTATCCCCGTACATGTATAGGCAACACATAGGTACATATGTAGGCAATTCATGTTGTATGTATGTTATGTAACTTCAATCATATATAATATTTGGTAAAAAGTCGGGTTTTTCTTTTACCAAATTAAAAGACAGAATGCAAAAGGAGTGTGTTACAAAGGGAAATAGCTCAGTGATAACTAAGCAGTCTTCTAAAATTAAGATGGAGATTAAATGCTCTGGAAAAAGCTAGGTAGACCTTAAGTTAAGATTTTACTTATGTAGGCCTATAAACTAGGGATGCACCGAATCCAGATTTTTGGGGTTCGGCCGAATACCGAATCCACTGGTTAAGATTCTGCCAAATCCGAAACTGAATACCGAATCCTACTGCCATCCTCAGTCCATTAACACAGTAAACACATTAATGAAGTAAACACTGCAAATTGAACATGTAGCGTGACTTGAATGGCCTTCTTTTGACTGAAAGTACTGCCATACGACACTTTTTCTGCACACGAGTTCCATTTTCACTTTCTCACAGCCTAATGCATTGAACGGTCCACCTACGTAAACACCTTCCCGTAATCAACGGCGGCGTCATCATGTCGACCAGCGTAGCGCGCGTAGTGCAAGCGTAGTGTTCGGCGTAAAAAAATTTCTCGGCAGAAACCGAACCCCGTCAAAAAGCCCAATATTCGGCCAAATTCGAAGCCGAATCCTGGATTCAGTGCACCCCTAACTTTTACACGTAAGCCAAATTATTGAGAAATCCACAGGTAGTAATAAGCTTTTATTTTTTTTATCAAATTACTTCTTTATTGAATATCCTACTTAATCATGAAAGCCTAGAAACATTCTTTATAAGCCTAGGCTACATGAAGATGGGATTTTCTGACCTTCCAGACAATGGTCGGCTTCTATTCATTTCTGTCCTGAGTGAAAATCAAGTCAATTTAAACCCCTTATATTAAGTTTTTGTTTCAAGGCAACGTCGCTTACTTCCTGTCTTATGGTACCCCTCTGGGGTAACTTGACACACACACACACACACACACACACACACACACACACACACACTCCTCCTCCCTGCATGCTAATATCCCGGTGTGATGTCAGCAAGTCAGCGTCTCAACACTGGTGTAATTAGCAGCGTGAATGACTGGTGTTCTGGTGGGATTTGCATGTGAATTAAACCACTTCCCTGAATCAACTGGCCCGGGACAAGAAGAGAGAGAAAGAGAGGAAGAGAGAGCGAGGGAGGGAGGGGAGAGAGGAGCTGCAGGGTGCTGACCTGCATGGGGAAATGGGGAGGTGAGCCCCTGTAAACAACACAGTGCTGTTTAACATAAGAAGCGGACATTAGCTGGATGAAGGACAAAAGGCCTACAGACCAATGAAAAACCTTTGAATCAAAAAAAATGTAAAGACAATTTAGCAGGATCATGAAAGTAGCCTAACTTTTCCCTTTTTTTTTTTACCAAAGATTCATTAACAGAGTAAAAAGGATACTCTAACGACCATCTATACATATTTGGTATTTTATGTTATTACAAGTAGAAAATGCTATAGTCTCTAGTGTTACGTATAAATCATTTTGTAACTTCTGATTTGAAAAGTGCTTTATAAATAAAGTTTGCTTCCCACATTGATATTTTTCAAAATACAACTGACCAAAATACAAAAGGAAAAGGAAATTAAATCAGGGACTGATTTATATGAGCATGTGGAGTCAGTTAGCTCCGCTATTAGCAACAACATAAACAGCACAATAGTTCCTCAGCAGATTGCCACCATCTCAGCTATTTTGGTTCCTTAATCTCTCAAACACTCATGTGACAATCTCTGCTATTTCTCTTCTCTTGTTCCTACGATGTGTGTTAAACCACGTCCCACTGCTGCTCCTCATTTGCATATTTGTGTAAGACAAAATGTGTCAAGAACAAGGAAAAATGGCCAAAAGTTTTCTGGCAATCAAAGCTGAACAGATTTGTGGAAGATTTCAGAAGGCATCTTGGAAGATGGATGGAAATGGGTTAGAGAGTAATTAAATCAAGATTTGTGTATATTTTTCCCAAAGTGCCCCACTGCTGCCTGTTGGCCAAACACAAGTAAAAACAAAATGTGT
Source organism: Sander lucioperca (assembly GCF_008315115.2). Classification (NCBI taxonomy): domain Eukaryota; kingdom Metazoa; phylum Chordata; class Actinopteri; order Perciformes; family Percidae; genus Sander; species Sander lucioperca. Next base: position 36,438,961 of record NC_050178.1, read on the forward strand.
CAAGGAATATAAAAAGCTTACTTTGAAATAATGTATGCAAAGCTGCACAAGGAAGAATTTTGCTGTAGCTGCTGAAAACAGCCAGCAGATCTGAACAACCTCCTCAGTTTTTAAGGACAGTGCTGCAGTCTCTTTTCTCCTTTCAGGAACTGTTCCCCTGGCTTCCCTGGAGTCAGACTAAAGCGCTGCTTTTCTTTTTTAGTGAAAGCCGTCTTTCTGCCCTGGATTCTCCTCTCACACGTGGCGCGACGGCTCCCGCCTTGACTAGGTCTCATATATAAGAACATATAATCGCGGCCCCTTTACAAACACAAGAATATCAATTACAGCTCAGGCTGTACTTATAGCTTATCCACAATATTTTATGAGGAGCTCTAAGTGACAGTGTCCTCTGCTCGGAGCGACCACAGAATGGGTCAACTGGTTTGGGGCCAGCCATTTACCCCAATAAGTCATTCCCTTTTCCCCAATAAAGTGTTCCTTGACCTGCAGTGAGCTGTTTTAAATGCCATGAGAGGACTGAATAAAAGCAGTAGAGGCCAGCTTGGGGGACATACCACAGATAGCATTGCATGCATGGACCCCTGGCATGCACCGAGAGTCTCTACTTGGTAATTTTAGACACAGAGCCAGGTTTACTCCCTTCCTAAGCATGCATAAGCATATTGAGGTTTTTGTCTCTATCAAAGCACAGGATAAGAGATATTATAAATACATGTTCGCCTGGAAGCCAGGAGCCCTATCTGAAGTATGCAAGAAAGTTGTACTGCCACAAAGGATCTTATCCTACAAGAACATTATTCTTACGAGGGAAGGAACTGATTTATATACTGCATGATATGGTCAGAAAAACACTCCTGATAAATCAATGCCTTTATCTCGATTTGAAATGTTGCCAACATCCCAACATAGCGTCCTAATCTTTATTTCTCATCTGCTTTTTTAGGAACACCAGTCTCCTCTCCTTTCATGTAGCAAATGCTGATGGCTATCACTCGAGAGTCAACACACGAGGCAGCTGGGACTCACCCCAACAGCTGATAGCTCAGACATGTTGGGAGGGAGGGACAGAACCAGCTTTCTCTCCCATATAGCTTTTCTATCCCACTGCTGCAGGTTTCTTAAGCTAATTTCTAACTACTCTAAGTATTTACACTTCCCAGAATCTGATCCCCAACTGGCCACTGAACTGTGTTGCAGCCCCTTAAACCAACTGATCTAGAACTGAGGCAAACATGATTTTGAGGGCAGGGTAATATTATCACTTCATAGTATTCCTTAGCAACCAGACCTGATCTGCAATGAGAAGTATAGGGAGCAGCAAGGGGATTTTGGAGGTTTGACCGGAGAAAAAGTGACCGAAATTAATTGTAAAACTGCAATTAGAGTTCAGGGATCTCAATGAAATCAAAACTATATTGTAAAGTAAAATGTGTACAGATGGGTCAAGATAAGGTCTCCAGAACCGCAAATTATAGTGTTAATAAGTTGAAGAATAACTTCTATAAAGACAACAGGGAGTATTAAGGTGCCAGCATGCCTAAAAGTCAGTTGCTTGTCGAAACGTCACCAGGCGTTAACGAAAGTCCTGCTGTAGATACCACTGAGCCTACTCATGTAGCCGCCATGCAGCTACATTGTAAACCCTTTACCCAAACCCAATTTACATCTATAAATATGCCTTAACAGCGCCTGAACCCATCTCTCGTACACCTTTTCGGCTTTGGAATCAGGTGGCTGTATAGAACAGTTTCTGTAACTTCCTTTACTGAAAGCTCGCCCATTTCAAAAAGCGATTGGTCGGTAGTGTATAGAGGTGAGAAAGAAAGCATGAACTTTTCTCTCAGGCTCTCTTTTTTCATTCTTCACACAACTATTTCTGTCATATAATAGGAATGGTTAGGTCTCGCCTGTCTCCATGACGGCAGGATTTTTAACCCGCCATTGAGAGTGGCCGTTCGGAACGGCTATGGACACTTTGGCCTTTAGATGTGGTCTTTGTTTAAGCCAACATGTTTCAAGCATAACCAAAGAAAACCTGGAGCAGAATGGGTTAATCTTTAATTGCTGGATTCTGTGCTAGGACAAAGACCAACAAATCAAGCAACCGGGGTGTTAAACTCAGTGCATGGCACATTGGAGATGATGTGGAAGTTGGTGACAACCAGTGCTGATAATCCTGGTGAGTATGTTTGCTTACCTGCTGTTGGATAAAGGTCCTTCCGCTACATTAAGGGTGTATTGACTCATGTGAACACTCGCATCCAGTCACAAAGAAGAGGAAATGGCTTTAGTATAAAGGTTCACTGGTTTTCCTAACCCATTCCGTGAGAGCAGTGTCATTCTGAAGCCACACTGACCTCCCCTCTACCATGAACTAGCAGTACTGCGGCCCAACTACTCTGCCCAGAAAGCAGATTTAGTGTGACACAAAACTGGGGTCTCACTATGGGTCCTACACCCAAGAGCCTCTCTGTACCCATGTTCCCAGCAGATAAGTGGCCATTATTCACCCCATGTTGAACATTAACTGGATTAATTCTGCGCGGGTTGAGGGGTGAAATTGTATTTGTCCAAAGGGAGGGAAATGGCAAGGAAATGAGGAGAGTAGCCAGCTTGGCTGAAATTCTAATTAGCTTGGGGATTCGTTAGCACACAAACTCAGCTCTTGCTGCAGAGATCTTGCTCATGCAGAGGCCTGGGTAAGCCATTAAGCCACAGAGGGGAAAATAGAGAGAGACAACGAGAAAGAAAAAGAGAGAGAAAGAGGAAAGAAAGAGTATGGACAAGTTTCACGCTTGAAGGCCCAGGGCAAGGAGGTGACTTTGTGGAGTGACTCCTCCTGGGGACTGAAGCTATTTTTTTGCCCCTCCTGGCCCACTTACACTTCAGCACAGAGGAAAAACACACTCCAAGCCCTCCACCTTCGTCTATCCATTAGACCATCCATCTCCACAGTAGACAGTACTCTCCAGGGCGACGCAGTTCAATTTCCAGCGCGCTGTGCCCAACAACGGCAGTTTGTCAATGAGCTTTTCTCAGCCCGACTGTACATGTGGATTCTGATTCAAAATATAACTAGGTCATGCGCTGGTTTGAAAAAAAAGAAAAAGAGGGAGGAACAGTTGTAGGAAGTAAAGAAATACTGTAGTGGACGCAGTGGGATATGAGGAATGGCAAACAAGAGAAAGTGAAAAATAAGTTTGGACTAGGCATGGGCCAGTTACCGGTTTCAAGATATACCGTGGTTTGAAAAAGTCAAGGTTTCAAAACCACAAAAAATTTCTGTCATACCATTCCTAAGGTATACATTTTTTTATGAGCGGTCAAGGACAGAAAATGCAGTAATCCGTCTCCCTGACAGTGTGCAGTGTGTTTAAAAATAAAATACATTGTGTTTAATGGAAAAAAAGCTTTTTTTTACCCAGATATTTAAAATAAATACATTTTTAAGCTGTAATTGCAATACCGTGATATTTTTGCTGAAGGTTATCATACCGTCAGAATCGTATACCGGCCCATGCCTAGTTGGGACATTATTATTGTTCATGTTTTCGTGCCACTTGGGAGAGGAGCTGATCGCCTTTAAAAGAAAATTGTGAAGTAATGCACAAAAATCTCTCATTTCTCTCACAGCAACACATTAAGTGCTAGCTCTGATGCAGAATGATCTTGTGGCTCCATGAATGAACCACCCACCTCCGAACCTCCCACATTCAGCACCCTGCAGCACATTTCTCTGACTCAACTCTCTCATTCAGCCTCCACTGATATTCCACTTCTCCACCTTGTCATCATGACCCAGATGAGTGGTGTGGGAGTTGATACTGATTTTCTGACACTCTCTATCTCTCTCTCTCACACACACACACACACTCTTTCTCTCTCTCTCTCTCTCTCTCAGTGTGGGCTTTTGTTTCATTCACTACATCGCTCCATCAACTAAACCTCTTCTGACTTTTATTTCTGGTGCTCTCTCTGTAACAAATCATCTTGCAGCCCTCACCCGTGGCCACAAGCTGACCTACCAGATGTTCCATCATTAATAATGAAAATTTGCATACTCATTAGCTGGACCACAATTGTGGGGTGGCAGCCACAGTCTTGATATATGATCTCACTGCTTATTTTCAGAAGGCAAGCCAACACAAAAGCCATTATTTGGAGTTTGAGAGTTTGTACACACTGTTCTTTGTAAAGAAGCCAGGTAAAACCCATATATCCAGTTAGGGTGAGAAAGTGCAACAAAAGAAACACATGTTGAATGTGTATTTGGCTGGTCAGCCTCTGGAGCAGGCCATATGCTCAGTAGGTTTATGGTACTACTATAAAATTCAAATCTAGCGATAACATTTGATAAAAGGAAAAGCAGAGAAACATGGGATTGAATAGTGAAATAGAAGGTGAGGAATAATGAAAAGTGTTTGGCCTAGCGATGTAAACGTCTGCATCTGCAAAAAATATTCTATGCCAAGGGGGGATGTTTGAACTTTCTCCAGAGCTCTCCTGTAATGGTTTAAACTCAAACTTTTAGTTAAATAAACCCCAACAGTCAGCTATGTCACGTTTAAATATTTAGCTTTGGAGGACTTGTGGGTAGAGCAGCGACAGACAGGATCAGTCCATCAAACAGAGTTTGGACAGTGGGCTTTCGATCCACTCTGGAACTACAAAAATGTATATGAGCAGGGCGCTGTGCTTATGTAAAACTACACCATACGTTTGGTTTGCAATTTGCTATCAACACAATTCAACTGGATGGAAAAAAGACTCTTTCAACAACACGAACTGGACGTCTGAGTTTCCCATCATGAAACCAGTCTGTGTAGCTTTGGGTAAAACAATTAATAGCAACATAAATAGTTGAACATGAGTAATGATGATAATGAATGAAGTCAATTATGAGGATACCCAAAGGTTCAATCATTGAATTAGCAACTAAAAAATAAATCGATTTTGCTTCATATTACCACACACACACACACACACACACACACACACACACACACACACACGCTGATCTAGGGCCACAGGCACAGGCATACCCAGGGTACACAGGAAACAGGGCCTGTAAAGACATTGGAAAATATAAAAATGTAATATACAGTCACGTGAAAAAATTAGCACACCCATGCTAAAGTTGACTAAAAAGAGGAATAAAAAAATCCTTAATTAAAAAAATGAGGAAAAATCCAATCTTTAAGGACACTACTTTTCTTTGTGAATGAATAATGTATCGTAAATAAATAAATGTTCTTCCTTAAAATACAGGGGGCATAAGTAAGTACACCCCTATGTTAAATTCCCATAGAGGAAGGCAGATTTTTATTTTTAAAGGCCAGTTATTTCATAGATCCAGGATACTATGCATCCTGATTAAGTTACCTTGGCCTTTGGAATTAAAATAGCCCCACATCATCACATCCCCTTCACCATACCTAGAGATTGGCATGGGGTACGTTCCAGAAAATCATCTCTCAATGCAAATCAAACCAGCTATTAGGCTAACTGAAATAAAACCATGCCAATCTCTAGGTATGGTGAAGGGTATGTGATGATGTGGGGCTATTTTAATTCCAAAGGCCAACGGAACTTTATCAGGATGCATAGTATCCTGGATCTATGAAATAACTGGCCTTTAAAAATAAAAATCTGCCTGCCTCTATGGGAATTTAACATAGGGGTGTACTTACTTATGCCCCCTGTATTTTAAGAAAGAACATTTATTTATTTACGATACATACGAAAATTGGTGTCCTTAAAGATTGGACTTTTCCTCATTTTTTTTAAATAAGGCATTAAGATCAATTTCCTAAAGAGAATTTGTTCACATAACTGTATGCATTTTGTTTAAACACCTGCTATGTTGTGATGGTTAAAAAAAAATCTGATCACACTTAAAGTCATTGGGCGAAGTTTTGCCGGCAGGTGAACAAGGAGCTACTGACGCTGGCAGCATGGAGGGGCGCTGTTTATCTGAATGTAGGCTACTGCCTGCGCTGCAGTGAAACAAAGCCGGTGTCAGAGCACGGACTTGAAGACGGTAGCAGAGCCTAAATATTTTTGGAACTTAATGAGCAGGAAAGAAACAAAACAAAGTGACATGTTCTGTTACAGTTACCGCACACACAACAGCGCCGAACCTACGCTTGCACCCCCTGGCACACACACAACAAACAGCGCTAAAAATACTGATTTGGCAACGATTACCATGGCAACGGTCGAAGCTTCAAAGCATTTGGGTCAGCCCTAACTCTAGAACATTAAATATTCAATATTCATTAAATAAGCAACAATCACAGTTCAAGTTTGAAATGTTGTTCTGACAAGAAAGTACGTGACATCACGTTTTCCCATCTGAGCCCCGACCAATTCAAATCAGTGAGAAGAGCACAGAAAGAAAAAAAAAACACAGAAATCTCTCGTGGAAAAAACGACAACATTTTGTTAAACTTTTACATTCTGTTCATGTAGATTCATGTTCATGTACGTTGCTTTCAGTAATAAGCTGATTGAGAAAGTAGGTTTTCGGGGCCTTTCTTTATTTTTTCATTAAAATGCAGCTTTGCTGTAGCTTTTGTGCCCTCACAGGTGGCATCACAGCAGAAAGTTCCACTTCCATAGACAGAAACACCCAAATATACTCAATGGGAAGGTGGGAGGGAGCAGCCTTTCCTCCCTCTAGTTCAATTTGCCCCTTCTCACCCCAATAATCCAGCTCGGAGCGGTTCAATAGCTATGCATCTCATGGGGCGATTGTGTTCATATACAGTAGGCCATTGGAGAAACGATGTAAAAGATTTGTACGAGAAAGAAAGAGAATCTCTAGATGAGGTCACGTGGTAGTCTAGATAATAAACAGATGAATCTGACAGAAGGAATTAGGAGACTAAACTCAAATCGGATTCAGACTAAGCAAAAAACCTGAGTCACTTAAGCTAATAGACTAGTAAAACCACAGAGAACATACTGTATATTGAAAGCCCACAGAGTTTCTTCAAAAGGTATCATTTGATGAAGTAGCAGTGTTTAATTTTGAAATGTGTCCTCTCAGTCAGCTTTACGCAATTTAATTTCCCCCTTATTTCATCTTGTTACACTGTTTACCCTAACAAGGAGGGGATGGATGATGAGCAGATCACACACACAGACACCTCTCCCTACAGGATTTTGAAGGCCTGCGGAGATTATGGATTGCCATTTCCAGGACGTGACAGACTGGAGGTGTGTTTCATCACAGGCCGATAGAGACAGTCAACCCGGGTCTTTATTGACTGATCGCTGCCGAGAGGGGACACAGTAGGCAGCAAACACACATGCACACAAGGACAGACAAGGCTGTAGAGAAGGCACGCAAGGAGGAATGAGTCACATTGAGCGATCCACACACACACACACACACACACACACACACACACACAGACAAATCCCATTAAACAACTTTTATCAGATCGAGGTCAAACTTTCAGAGTTAGCACATTTCCAAGCAAAGACAGGCTTTCAAACAATCACTTCTCGCACCTTTTAAAATGTACTGTAGGCTGTAGTGACTGTAGCTGTTTCTTCACCCACTTTATTTCCCACTTACTGCTGCCCCCCTACGTTCCCCATTTAAAGCATGGCCCATTAAGAAGCAGTGAGAGAGAGCAGTGCCCTGAGAGAAGCTAAATCACCCCGGCCCGCTGTTGTTTACCCCAAACCCAGCCCCGCTGCTTGAGCCACTGTTTATTTGAACTGTGAACCTCCATGTGAGGTGTGTGTGAAAGGAAAAGTGTAAGCGTGTGTGGGTGACAGAGAAAGAAAGAGAGAGCATGTGTACGGCGCAGGCGAGGGGGAGGGAACTGTTCCACACAAAACCCAGTGTCTCGCCCTCGGATTTCTTTCACACCTCTCTTAACACGCTTTTCACAGCGTATTTATTCGCCCCGCGGGCTCCTGGCTCTCCTCAGGTTCTTCAGGCCACAGACGGGCCTCTGTGCTAAACCAATTGGACACAAGGAGGCCAAAAACAGACCTCTTACACCCCCGTGGAGCTCCAGACACAATAATGTCCTTCTGCTGACCCACATATGACATCACAGCCTGGTTCTCACACATTCACATATGCTCAAACACACAATCATACAGAAAACATACGTCTGCCACGTAGCATGCACACACATATGTGAGCAAGAATGCATGCAATTGTGTGCTTATTTTGTATGTATGTAAGGTGACACACACACACACACACACACACACACACACACACACACACACACACACACACACACACACACACACACACACACACAAAAACTGGAGAACAGTAAGGTGAGTGTGGGATCGGTTAAAACTGTCCAAGGCAAGAGCAAAGGATAAGAAGACCGGAGCATCAATGAAGCCACTGTTTAAAAGACGCAGACTAACTGGAGGAGCGACGAGGAAAATGAAAGGCTGCCAAGTATTCAGACACGAGAACATTGACACACAGTAAGGAAACACATACATATACACATGAAATAAGAACACATTAAAATATACACAAACATGTGTACACAGAGAGCTAGGCTTATCTAAATCCATTTGAATGTATTGAAAGACTTATCTACCTTTCTGCTATTCTTTTAAAAAAAGACTAGCAGTTGCTCTTTCAGCTCCATTTATGTGTGGGTGGCTCTGAATTAGCAGCACACTGGCAATAAACACGCCATTCACTCTCATGATTAAACTATCAAACTGACAATAAAGATGATATAACATCACTTATTTTCATCAGATTCCAACATGTGTGAGGCATGTAGAAGACCACAGGAGAAGTAGCAGCCAAAGTCTGGTTTGAGTTGAAAGGATGACAAATAAGTGATCATCAGCATTAGTTCCCTAAAGAATATTCACACATGCTCACTGACTTGAAGATATTTTATGGATAAAAAGAAGAAAAAAACTTGTGACTGCTGATGCGTGGAACAGCTAATCACTGTGTATCATTCTTCTCGCCTCTGTTGCTGGGCTCCACGTCTTCACATAAACACACTTTTTGACCAGACAGAAACATACAGAGAGACAGTGCAAACGCATGATGCTTCACACTCACGCGCTGGGCATGTGTGTGCCAAAAAGCACATGTACGACACATTCGTTCACACACAAAACCATGCAAACAATCATATCTGTGTCTTTAAAAGCTACCATTTTCTATAAAATTCATGCAAACCCATCAGCTATGGGTAGCACAACAGAGTTACATACTAATCTGTGAAAAGGCGCTGTCGATATCCTCCATGTCTAATCACATCACAGCACTGCAGCTCAAGTATGTTTGGTGCCTGCTCTGGCTCCTCTCTGGTATCTGGGGCAGCATACCAGCAAGTAGAGTAAACTCTGGACAGGAAAGGCTGCTCTGTGTGTGTCTGTGTGTATCTGCATGCCAAGTCTGTGCCAGCCACAAGACTGATGCTGGCGTCAGAACGAATCGCACTTAGTCTGCTATTCCTTCCCTGCAGTACACCAAGAGGTTCGCTGAGAGAGAAAGACAGAGAGAGAGAGAGAGAGAGAGAGAGAGAGATCATAAAAACAGATCATAAAAGCAACATCAATGGGTGTTGGACCGAGTGAGAGAGGGAAACATTAAAGGGAGTGTAAAAACCAGGAGGGCTTGTGAGACAAAGCTTGAGAGAGAAACAATGAGGAAGAAAAAACACAACAGGGAGGGAGCGCACACGGCATGACCAAGCCCATCCATCTGCAGCCAAGCTACATGCGAATACATTCACGCATTCTCTGGATTTGACCTATGGATTCGTCTAATTGTTGGTTCACCTCCCATTGTAAGTAAACCGCCCAGTTGTATATGTGGAGGATACGGTTTAGAGTGCATGATGGATCAGACCAGTAGGGAATCTGACACTAGGCTGCTGCGATAGTATCAGCCAATAAACAAGCAGAATTTCAAGACACTTACTGTAGTCCCATTAATTGCCTGTGGCCGTGAGTTAATGCTTTCTCTCATCAAAGTCACTTTTTAATAGTAATTAGACATGTGAATGTCCATGTAAATATATCAAAATTCACGCGTAGATTTTTAGATGTGTATAAATTAATTATATTTGCACTTCGGTAAATAAAATAAAATGGCGGACAGTAAATACAGCACACTATAGTAAATATGGAGTGATTTTGGACACGGCCTGGTCATGTTCCTGGTTGACAAGCAAGTTAGCGGGTAGTTCGTCAGCCAAAGTAGTTCACAAACTAGTTGTGTGAGTAGTCCCTACACGCAGATCTTCACTCTGTCACTTTCTAGTGTCCAGGCCTTACTCCCTCTGAGTCCTCAATCAATATGACCAATAGCGGGCTTCCAGCCTCAAAGCCGACCCTTTCACACAGTGACAGAGACAACCTGGCTCTGATCTCTATTGATCATGGGCTATTTTGCATTTAACTGCTGTGGCTGACCCTGCTTATCCATCTGATCCGCCAAAGGCCACATATCTTACCAACAGATCAGAGCGCTGCTTCGCCATGCATTGTGCACTCTATTGATTACCAATAAAAATCAACTGAAATTTTAAACAGATCCTTTTGGGACAGACTTTCATTTTCTCAAACAATATCTGATCAGTGCTCTGGATGAGTCAGCAGGTTAAGCGAGAATAAGCACAAGCTTTACCACATCTAAATTGGAAAATGAATAGATAGTTGTGTAGACTTTAACAATAGGTCATAAAAACGTCTCCCATGTTGGGAAGCGGATATGAGGGAGCACAATTTTTTGATGACATAGCACAGATCTCGGGGTGCAGACAGCACAGCCTGAACAACTCATGAACCATTCACATGTGGGACACATTTAGTACCCATGTGCAATGTATTACATATTTCTGGAAACGAAGCCATGCTCGAGTCTGTAATCTGTTGATGGGAGTTTATTCCTGTTGTTCATGGTTTGGGCTGTTGTGACCTCAGCATGGTAAACAAAGTTTTTCGGAGAGGAGCTGACACAGAATGACTGAGGGGTGAAGAGGGAGGGGAGACAGAGAAGCTGGATAAAGACACAGGGGTTAGAGAACGAGTAGAGCACGTCAGATAGAAGTGGAGAGAACTGACAAACTACAAAACCACGAAGCAAAAAAACCCAAAAACAAATCCAATGCAGCTCTTTACACTCCCAGAATTCTCAGCTGCAAATGACTGTTTTAGAGCAGAGAGGTGGAATTTGTCACCCTCACGGTCGGCATGCTGGGTAAACTTTTAAGATCCTGTGTCAGCCTACAAACTCTGATCATCAACTTGGCACTGTAATGACCTTCAACTAGAGAAGTACGCTGAAAGATGGTTATTAACTAGATGGTTATTAAGTAATGTTCTTTGAGCGCCTTAAAGGAGTTAGAGTTAAGAGAGTTAAGAGTTAGATGAAAAGATTGATACCGCTCTCATGTCTGTACAGTAAATATGAAGCTACCACCAGGAGGTTAGCTTATCTTTTAAACAGCTAGATTTAGCTCTGTCCAAAGTAAAAAAAACAAAAAAAAAACACATAATAATTAGCATGTTGCATCTTGTTTGGAGAAACCGACGTGTTTCATGCTGGACTATTTCTTGGCCTTCCTGGAAAGAGCCAGGTTGCTTCAAATCATTATGCTAAGCTAAGCTAAGCTACTAGCCTGGATCTAGTTTCATATTTAACAGACAGACCTAATTATCGGCAAGAAAACGATTAACCGCATTTCCCAAAATGTTGAAATTTTCCTTCAACTCAATAAATACTATTATATTATACATTATTTTTTTTAAACAATCCTTTACTTATTCAATTACCAGTGGAGCTCTAATACTACAGTAATGTGATATTTCCATTAAACAATCAAAATTGGAGACTGTATCGACTCTTACATGTAAATCTTAGGATAACTTCCCTTTTGTTGCGCTGCTGCATGAATAATCACAGAGACCATGTAAAATTTATGTTCTGTTTTTCTCTGTGAATAAATGCCAAGTAGTGGGAATGCTTTCAATAGAAGATTGTTTTTTATAGTTTGTTTTTTTTACATCTATGGTAGCTAAAAGCTATAAACTATGAGTACATTGATTGGACAAAAAAAAGCTAGGGGGTGATAACATGTCAACCCAGAATTCAGTGAGAGACTAAAACTGCATCAGTAATTCATTACTTTACCCGTCTCTGCTGGGGGAAAATAGCTATAATTTCCCTGCAAAACATTACTGAGTACATTACAACTGTATACTATTAATAATGAGCAAAACAGTATGAATTTATGAAGACTGTCAGGGTCTACCACTGACCCAAAGCCACATTAAATCCTAATAGGCAGCACACAAACTAACAAAGACATAAGAACATGGCTTTAATAAACCTATGGCCTGCCCAGCCCTCGTCTAAACCTCATAGCAGACCTCAGTCAGCCTCTGTTTGGAGTCAGCACCCTACTGGCGGCTCGCTCCCCATGTCCACTTGCTTTTTAGGCAGAATGCAAAGCAGCCGAGCGGTGGTAAGGCTACTGGCCAAGCAGCCACTTGTTAGGTCTGTGGGGTTAGACAGCCACATCTGGTCTGCCTGCACCCACTTAGAGCTCCACCATGGTCTACTGTTCAGCCAAACCTCAGAGGTCAGACACACAACCAGAGAACGGGTGTGTGTACTTCAGTGTGTGTATGTATTTGTCTGTGTGTGTATGTACCCCTAACCCTCCCATATAGGAACAGGAATTGGATGAAAATTTGAAGCAGTCCTAATTAAATACAAGCTATTCATTCAAATTATTCAGATTAAAGATAGCCCCTTATCCCTTATTTTTCAAGGATTTTGATTCACTTAGGCTGGGTCAGGGTAGAGGAGAATAAAAAGTAGCCGGCAGCCACTGATGAACCAGAGTTAAATGAATGCAGCTCTGTCATATTCATCAAGGTGAGATATCACAGGTTCTGTCCTTGAGCTCTTTCACCTCCAGCCACTTTGTCACAATGCAAATGCCAGCACCTGATGTAATGCATCTGTTGTAATGAAAGACATCAGCGAGCAATAGCTTCATATGACGCACTCAAACATGAAATGATGATAAAGAGCCCATCATATCTGCAATAAAAACCTGCATCTTAAATCAGATGTTGGCTCTGATCATTGCTGATTGTGTCTGTGTGTTCAAGTGATTCACAAGGTTACCTGGTTCTGTAGGACACAAGCAAAGCTACCGTAAAAAGATGATATCACGACAGTGACAGACAGGGCTCGTCACTGTGTATTTATGTCACCATTGGACTAAATAGTTAAGCATCAAATCATCAATTGTGTGGCTTTTGCAGCCATTAAACCTATAATAAGACAAAAATAAACCGTGTCATTATCAAAGCACCGTCAGCAAATGGTAAAATGCACCCCTAACTGTGCTGCAAAGCAAATAGCGTGTTGGTGCTCCTGTGCTATTTGCACATATTTAAATTGGGACATATGCAGATGAGCCTCACTGTAAAAACAGTACAATTCACAAAGATCAGCTCTAACAGCCACATAGTTACAGTGAAATTATTAGCATCTTCAGAGAGTTGGTGGTAAACACATGTATAAGGGGTGTCCTCTGCTTTAAATCATGCCATCTTCTTTTACAGTCCAAAGGTGTGCGTTTGAAAACACCAACAGCACTGACAGACTGGGATATTAAATAAAAATAAAAAACCTGCATATACCTGTAAATTTTGGTACAAAAAAGGTATAAGTAATAAGAAAGTAATAATTCATAAGAAGTATGAAGCAGCCTAAGGTCTTCTGTATGGTGGTGACAGGGATATTGCAACAAAAGTATGAAAGAATGTGCCACCCCAAAGAGGAATATTACAAAAATGCAGAGGTGAGTAAATTGTTTGTTAAGCAAGTCATATCAAGTCCCATCTGTCAGCAGGGCACTTTAAAGTGGAACTGTGCTGCAGTGCATTTGACTATCAATAAGCACATACAGTATCTGAACTGCACTGTACTGGCATGTTGCCATGCTCCCCTTATCTGAGGTGGGCTAAAAAGAACAACATGCAAACAAACTGTTCAGAGCAGCAGGCTAAAGGCCAGGATTACTTTGTCATTCTAAAAATATTCTTTTATTTCAATAAGATGCAGCGACCAGAATTGGACTTTGTCATCACACAGATTGTGAACAATTAAGCTGGGAAGCAGGTGGCCGCTAATGTGTCATATCTAGGCAGACATAAAATCTGGAATTTGAAGATACATAAGCAAAATATGGCATGCGTTGATTAATGTACTGTTAATATGAAGGATGCAAAATGGTGGCACTGAAGGACAGTGCTTCAACAAGCAGCAGTGAATGATGTGTTCGTCACAGCAGGGTATCGGCTGGCTATAAAGTGCGTTCTGCTTTTTGTTTTTGACTTTGAAGTGTGAGGCTATCTGATATGATTTAAGGTAAAAAGGATGCTTGAAGGGGAGATATATGCCATGTTTGTGCTTGCAAGTGCACGTGAGAGAAACAGCTTTTCTGTGATTGTGAGGGGCTTTGTGATAATTGCAAGGGGAGAGACAGATAGCGAGCACAGTTGAGATAAATGAACGACATGACTGAGAAACACAGATTCACTACCCCGTGGCACCATCTCAGCGTCTTCATTACCCAAGACCACCAGCCTGCCACACAGCAGCACACATGTACACACACACACAGACCAATAAACACATGTAGAGATAGAGAAAGAGGAAGGGAGAAAACATAATCGCTGACAAATGGAGGAAGCTTTTCTATCACAAAACACTCCAGCGGCTCCAATGAGAGAAGTGACAAGTGTAGCCTACTTCCAATACATCGACTCATACCCTAGCATCAAAGCTGTGTTCTGTGGGAGTCTCACAGGGGGTTTAACCAGTGTTTGTTCCTTACAACATTGATTTTCTCTGCTAGAGCCGTGCAGCCAACTGCAATTTTCCTTCAATGACTTAGGGACAGATTCAATAAGGAACAAGGAAACTCTGAGTACACATAATAATATCTTTGTGTGTGTGGAGGAGGGGAAAAACTTGGTGTGCCAGATACCAGAGCATCTAACTGCATTAAACAGATTAATTAACAGCCAAAATCTGCTTCCTATTAGCTCTGTATGCTTGTAGATGGAGGTCTTTAGCCACACGCGGCGCTGTGTGGGGGGTGCGGTCTACTCCGATTACATCAGAGTCGGGCCAGGAGGGATCATTTTAATGACCAAAAAACTAAATCTCCAACAAATATCTCCATGATGCCCTATCACCCGCAGTAACAACCTCTTGTAGACCAACAGGCTGCAAAATAAAAACAAGTTTAACACAATGACTATTTCTCATAGCCACATACACATATTCATCTTTTTCTCACACACACACACACACACACACACACACACACACACACACACACACACACACACACACACACACACACACACACACGCATCCAGGAAGTGTTTCCTTCTGGAGTGTTTTGCGGCAGTGGGATGTAGCAGAAGTGTGTGTATGAATATAGAGGAAGGGGGGTTGTCAGAAAGCAACAAGTTGATGGTCATTGTCCAACTTCAAAGGACCGACCCATCCCCCCCAAAACCCCTCTGACTTTATGTGCTGTTTTACGATGCAGAGGCAGACAGACACCGTTGAGTTTTTGGCAGTGTGTATTTTTCATGGCTATGATCACCTCTTGGTCGGGAACAGGCACCCGCACAGGCTTGGATGGGTGGATGGATGCATAGATGGATGGATGGGGGGTGGCAGAGGAGGAGGGGAAAACCAACTTTCTCCACTAACTAACATTGACCTGAAGCAAACAGTGGGGGCCTTTTTGACTTCTCGGTGGGGGCTGGGGGTTAAAGGCAGTGGCTGCTTTTACACCTCGATGTCACCAGCACTTGTGCGCGTGTGTGTGTCTTTGTTTGTGTGTGTGTGTGTGTGTGTGTGTGTGTGTGTGTGTGTGTGTGTGTGTGTGTGTGTGCGTGCAAGGGACAGAGGTACAACTATAAAGCACTTTCCAACCGTGAGAAAATGCTGACCGAAACACAAGGAAGAGGAAAGAGAGCCCATAGAAAGGCACCATTCAGATTTTTATTTAAAAAAAAAAAATCGGTTTTGTCACACAGTAGTGGGCGTATGAAGATAAAAGCCTTCCAAAGCAAGGACTGGGGCTCTCTTATCTGCAGTTTTGGGCTCTGTTAGAGACTGTGGGAGCATTCAGGGGTGGTCTAAAAAGCACTGTTTCCAGAGAGTCATTTGAAACGTAATAATGGGGCTTATGATTCAACGCTGAGGGCTACAGGTCACCGATAGGCTAAAAGTGCCACACACACACACACACACACACACACACACACACACACACACACACACACACACACACACACACACACACTACCTGCAACATTTTTCTAGCCTACATACATGGAAGACATTCATTAATTAGTTTGGTCATATATTTAAACACAGAAAAACAATACCATCACATGGCAAACACAAAGACCCTCCACATACACACTCAAACACTATCACACACATCACACATCCATTTGGTTTGGTTTGAGTCATCCAAATATTACCCTCTAGTCTACACACTGCCGTCAAATGTCAGTACGGTTTTGTGTGCACCTTTGTGTCTGTATAAGCATTTGCATGTCCATTGTGTGCTTGTGTGTTTGTGTCTGTAACTTTGCTCAGCCCTGCAGTGCCCCAGCGAAGTCTGCGCTAAGCATTTATGAGCTAATTAAGGTCTGGCCAGGACTGGAAAGCTGGTGATAAGGGCTGTCTCCGGCCCGCTCATTAGTGTTACACGCTCCGCTGGGGTTACATACACACACATAGTAAAAAGTCTGTCCTCCAAAACAACAGTGGCCGCACTATTCACTTATTATTAAGCAGGCTTCCAGACTGATTGCTCAGATTTTGCCATTTGGGAGCCTGACTGGGAATTCTGAGTGACAGAAACTGAAAAAGGAAATAGAGAGGGTGTGATCGTGTTGCATTAGTATGTTACTAATCTAGCTAATAACTCTAGACTGGTGGCCAAATTCTGTCAATATGGAGGTATAATAAGTGTATTAAAAAGCAATTTTGAGCAATAATTTTCTGTAATGTCACAGAAGGTTACAGAGGCAATTACTTTTTAAAAAGGTTTCACACACGTCATTCTACAGCTGCACCGGAAAGCATTTTTCTCCATCTCTGTCAGTCTCTCCTCATCTTCCTTACACCAAACTTAATCATCTCCTCTCTTCACCCCATTCTTCTGCTCCACATTCCTTTGTATTTGATCACTGCTGATGTTGATCTCTCACTCCCTCCTTTTGCTTCACAAATCAAACACAACCCAACATGCATACTCTCCTTGTAAAAGAGAAACAATAAAAAACCTCAACAATTCACTGTGACAACAGCACATGCTATGTTTATGCGTGTGTGTTTGCTTTGCGGCATTCCTTTCTGTATAGATTTGGCAGGAGGAGACACGGATCACAGACTGCCGGGAATCAATTTCTAAACCATTACTGGCCAAATTACAGAGAGGAAGAAAGAAAGATGGCAAGACTGCAGAAAGAAAGAAGGAAAGACATCCTGAAGATGAGGATATGTGGCAGGGAAAAGAACAGCTTGCAGCAGTGGAGGAGAAACAAGTTACAGAGAGCATGTAGGCTGGGTTGCTGGAAAGATGACCTGTTTGGAAAAGGACCAATCTACAGGCTGTTTGTCTGTATGAAACTGAGCCAAAGTAGACACACACACACTGACCTCCACCACCCTGAACATGATAAACCTGCCCAGCCCCAGACAGGAGGCAAAGTTAGCCACCAGCTAACTATCTAGGGGAGCCAAAGATTCTCTATAACTAAAGCTAGCGCATTACACTCTACACCAATGGTATGAAACGGTACACACTTCCTGTCTCCTAAGTTGCTCTTCATGAGGTTTCTTCTATTTTTCCCAGTTAAAAGGCTTTTTTAGGGAAGTTTTTCCTTATCCGAAGTAAGCGTCAAAGTAGGACAAAGGACAGGTTGGTGTCGTATGCAATACAGATTGTAAAGCACCCTGAGGCAAATTTGTGATTTGTGATATTGGGCTATATAACTCAAATTGACTTGACCACCCAACACAAAATCACTTTTCTGCAAAAAGCCAACGTAAATACGCACAACCAAGCGTCACGCTGATTAATATGTGGAAGTTGGATCATTTCAGAGGCAACAGATCCACACACACTTTATTTTAGACATGAGGACAATAAGCCATGATATTTAAATATGAGACATTTCTTTTATCAGACCTAGTCTATAGCCCATTACACACTACTTATTATATGAAACCTTCTACTGATCCTGCTCCTGAATAATGTACTGTATATAGACCCAGTCACGCATATAGACAAGCAGCTTCTACCTTGCCAGGTTGCCATGGTGGGGCAGGGGGCCAGATGAAGTGCCAGTGGGTGGTATGCTCTGAAACCTGCTCCAACTGGTTATGTGGGAACCAGCCTGACTGTGGGGGAGACACTATGTATTGGCGTTTTTCCATTACATGGTACCTGCTCGACTCGCCTCAACTCTACTCTACTCACCTTTTTTGGTTTTCCATTACGAAAAAAATTCCCTGGTACCTGCTAACAGGTACGTTTTTTTAGTACCACCTCCGTCGAGGTTCCAAGCGAGCTGAGCCGATACCAAAAGGTGACATGACGGCGGGGGTGTCCTGAACAAACCCGCCATTTTTAAATCTTTTAGCCAGCTGTGTTTTTTTTTTGCTGCCTCCAGCTTCATTTGAAACAAAATGTGTCTTCTGGTTGTGGCAACAACAACACACCTTCGACGTTCTGTGTGCGTGTCTCGTTAGGTCAAGGCTGTTTACTGCAGGGCCGCTATGACGACCAGCCAAGCTCGCCTCACGCATGAGGCGGTACTAAATCTGCAATGGAAAAAGGATGACCGGGTACCGCGGCCGAGTCGAGTTGAGCCGAGCCGAACCGATTAGAGCTGGTACTAGCAGTGGAAACATATGTGTCACATCTAGGACACATTAGGATGGTTGTCATTCTAAGATGGGACATCCAGCATCAGAGTCACCTGTTACCATTACTGTCAAGTGTTCACACAGGCCTTTGAATCCAACATGGATATGTTTGGAGAGTTACACCTCAGGTAATGAATTCCATGCAGCAGCATGTGCTGTCCATGCTGCATACACAAGCACATTTAAGATACATGCACATGGATAGATACACAAAAACCCAGAGATTACAGTCATACAAAGAGAAGGGAGGGAAAGATCCATCGTCACTGTCCTACTTTTCACAACAGTTCTCCTTCTCTCTCCCAGCTACAGTCTTTTGGGAGGGATCTGTTAAAAACTGCCTGTCAGCAGAGTTCAGGCTATACTGTACATCCAGTGCTGTTCCCTCCTAATTCAAAGCTTCCCCTCTACAACACCACCAATGAAAGGGAGGAGAAATCCATTTTTCACCGCAGATACCAATTCACATGACTTTCAGGTTTGCACACAATAGCATTTGAATTCATTAACAATCACACACGTGCACATAGTGCATACATCCATTGGACAAAGTGATATATAAACTGATCCTTTACAGTAGAAGAGATTCTTTGTAATTCATGGATGAAGAACACCACATTGCATCAACTGAAGTTAGTTTTCTGAAGAGAGGGGTGTGTCATAGTACCATTTTAGGGTTGAATGAGAGGTTTCAACTGTCTACATATAGATAATAATCAAGGAGACAGGCAACCGCAAGCAGAGACACAGCTAGAAAACAAGACTTTTAGATTCCCCTGAAGTTCATGTATACTTACTGACATCCACATGCAGAGATTTGTGGCTGAAACGAAAGTCAGAACGCTGTGAATAAAAAAAAAAATCCTGTTTTTTTGGCTCTCATTGGTTGCATCACTGCAACCCAGAACAAACAAAGTGACACAGTTCAATGATGGTTGACTGTTGCTGTTTGTTTCAACTAAAAAAATATCGGTGTGTAATATAAGATGCCACACACACTCATATCGTTTTGACATTCGTTGCTCTCATCTCTTGGATCCTCACTGACTGATGAATGAATAGTACTGTCTTCAGATTTTTTAGTTGGGCTGTATCACAGTGGTTCGGCCTCATTTACTGCCATTGTTTTTCTCTGCACACTGAACATGTACTGTTGTATGTTCAGTGCACCAGTGACAAACTGGCAGGCTGACGTTTCGGTGTACTGGTGACAGCGGCGAAAACCACAGGACAGCACAGCTTGTTTACTGCAGAGGAGGAATTTAACATTTGTCTTGACTTCCATCACTTGCTGTGCTGTGTGTGTGTGTGTGTCTGTGTGTGTGTGTGTGTGTCTTTGGAGAAACTAGTTACTACTCTAGTTTTCTTGTGCATTACCAGCCTGTCATGCCGAACAATAGGTTGTTTTACAAAACCCACACTCCTGCCACCCCGGGTCTGGGTGGAGAGACAGAAACAGAACGTGAGAAGGTAAAAATGTGTTTTAGTGTGTTTTAGTGTGTGTGTGTGTGTGTGTGTGTGTGTGTGTGTGTGAGAAAAAGATGAATATGTGTATGTGGCTATGAGAAATAGTCATTGTGTTAAACTTGTTTTTTTTTTGCAGCCTGTTGGTCTACAGAGAGTGTGTGATGGGTATATGGTGGGTGGTAGGAATAGACAGATCATCTGTCATAAGTTCCTGTGTGTAAAAATGTGCATGTGCTTTGCAATTTATTTTTTATTTAACCTTTATTTAACCAGGTAGGCCGTTGAGAACAGGTTCTCATTTGCAACAGCAACCTGGCCAAGAAAAGCATAAGCATGCAAGACAACATACAGTTTCACATTCAATAAAATACAAGAATACAGAATACAATAGGCTACATAAAGTGCAGATTAAGTAGGCATTACAAAGCCGGCGCAAAGTGAGGTGTAAGTAAGTCGACGGATAGGCGAAAGTGATATGGTAATAACACAATATACATGAATAGACAGTCTATATCACTGCTGAGATGTAGAAAAGAGTAAAAAAAGTTAGTGCAAATTGTAGTCTAGTTAGTGATGTAGATCAGTTATAACGTAATATATATGAATAGACAGTCTATATAAATGCTGAATGTAGTAAAGAGTCAATGTAGGCAATGCAGGAGCTTATCACAAACTGTGTTGTGTTTGTGTGTGTGTGTGTGTGTGTGTTTGTGCTCTCTGTGGCATGATTGAGCGGGTCTGGCGGCCATGCCAAGGCTGCGGTTATTCTCCAGCCAGAGGCAGCAGCATAGCAGCACAGATACTTCATTATAGCCTCATTCATCACCCCTGGGACAGCTTGGCACCACTCTCAGCCCCCCTCTTCCTCCTCTCCCTCCCATCTCCCTTTAACCTCATCCCTCGCTCCTCTCTACTTACAGCTGCACAAGTCCCTCGCTCAGCATCTCCTCTACCTCTTTCACCTCATCTCCCTCCCTCTGTGCTCTGTTCCTCTGTGCTTATTACTCTTTTATCCTCCTGGTCAGATACGTCCACCTCGCTCTGCTGCTTGTATGCCTCGCTCCATCGTTTCCCCACTCTCACTTTACTTACCTTTTCTAAGCTTCACCCTATACCCTCTCTCTTTTTTAATTAACTCTCCCTAATCCTCCGTGCCCCTCTGTCTTGACCCACCCTCCCAGGCTTTCATTAACTTCCTTACTCCCTTTTCTCTCCTTCTTCCCATAAACTGGGCTCATTTTTCATTCCCGTTACTGTTCCTGCTCCTGCGGCCCAGTCTGCTAAATTAGCTAAGTTGTGGCGTCCTCTGCCCTCTCAGCTAGCCAGAGTTAAAATATGCAGCTACCAGCCCCTGTAAGGTACTTTCAGACAGCAAGCGGTTTTTGTGCAGGGCTATTTGCTATCAATGATGGTTGAACACTTTTTTGTACTTGCCGCCACAGCTTGCAATGTACCCATGGCAACCACAACAACAAAAAATACAAAGATGAAAATGATAGCTTGTTAAACAATGTTTATAATACTAGTTAGCTTAACTTTGTGTATTAATTGTGTCATACTGCCAACCATTTATTCTACTTTAAGCTACAGCCTGCTGTATGTGGATGTTACGTGCTGTAACTATTTCTTGGCAGGCGACAACCGGTCACAGCAACTTCCAGACTCATGTGGGGAAAAAAACACTGCACAGAAGTATTGAGCGGATGGATAATGTGTTCATCAAGAATTAGTTACACCACTTCCTCTGACACCACAAATAGCTGTTTTTACATTTTACGATCCAAAGTGTTGATTGGTGAGCTTTAGAGGTGCTGGTAGGCAGATTTGTGAACTTTGGACAGCGCCAGACAAGCCGTTTCCCAGCTGCTTCCAGCCAGGATAAGGTAAGTTAATGGGCTCCTGACTGTAGCTCCATCTGACTCTTTGAAAGAAAGCACATGAGCGCACTTCCCAAAATGTTGAACTATTCCTTTGAGAGGTAGTTGTTTGCCTTTCATATATTATCAACACCTGGGGAGGCTTCAATCTTTTCCATGGGATTCAAACCATAAAGAGGAGCCGTCAGCCTTCAATCTAGTGCCTGGCCCTTTACAGTACTTTTCCTAACCCTCTGAATCTGTACTGTGTGTGTGTGTGTGTGTGTGTGTGTGTTTGGACCACACGTGTGGGGAGCCTACCTGCTGTCCCATATGGTTGGCATTCAGCCTAATTAAAGCTTTTGTTGCCCCACAAAATGGGTGTATTACCATAAGTGCTCCCTGAAGTCGTGTATTTATGGCAACTTGGCATTATAAACAAGGATAAAAGGAGAGCAGAGACAAGTCTAAATTCTCTGCACGTCACCATAGAGACAGAAGAAAAGTTCCCAGGCAAAAACAGCAGCTAACCAGCAATGGCAGCTTACATGCCCACTTCATGACCGTAAATAGTGCCATTGTCATGTAAATTGCTTGGTTTTCTGGTCATAAGGACATATTTAGCCATTTTGATTTATTCATAACAATTGTTGTTAGAAATCTATCTAAAATATTCAAAGGCAGCCAAAGCAACGCTCTTTGGGAAGATTAACTGACGTGTCTCGACCTATCTTGCTCTCACCATCTATGACACTGATCAAGCGGACAGTTATATAGTCAACAAAGCTCTCCTCTCCAACCTTTTCCACTCTCTATGCTTATCCCACATAGCAGTCATACCTTTGGGACTAGCTCAGGGTGACCCGAGCAGAAGACATATGACACTGAAACATTAACACATGACCCTGAGCTCACTGGCTGAGGCTCAATGCGGAGAGGCTGCCCTCACACAGCCTGAATAACGGCCATGCTATACCACACTGTCCAGGTCAGAAGCATGTCAATTGAACAGTTCATAATTATCCCCCCTCCACTTTCATGGACTGTGTGAGAGCTGGCACTTCTGCAGCGAAACCAAAAATAGCTCGGTTTTGTGTGACACATGCAGCAGATGGATCAAAAACAAAGAATTTCCACTGCCAAACTTTCCACCGTGAAACTTTTTCCACAGACAGAGGTGGTGTGTCGGGCTGTTAAGGGGCTCTGTGTTCTTGACCAAACATGACGGAAAAACAAGGGAGGTGAGGAACAAGGGAGGAACAAAATCAAGTTAGCTCGTTACTAATGCTGTGGCTCAGCTGTGTGTCTCAGTTTCCTTATTAACCCTCACCAGAGATGTAAGACCGCTACGCATCTCATGAAACTCCAATCCATCTCTTCATGTGTAATGGACGCTAAAGGACCGGAGGCAGCTCTCAGCTAAATGAATGCTACTCAGGCCACTTTCACAACAATGTCAAGAGATTGGGAAAGGAGATAGGTGAAGAACAACATCTGGGGCCTCTTTGATTACCGATGACTCTACGTGGGAGAGAAAAGAAATCGAGAAAAAAATTAATAAAGACGAAGTGAGTCTGAACATATTTCTCTTTTTGTGTATGTGTTATCAAGGACACAAATGACTCAGAGTGACGTGTTCATCCGCTGTTGAAAAAAAAGGCATAAGCAAAAACTAATTTCCTTCTCCGTTAGCAGAAAAGTTCAGAGAGAAAAAGTTCAACTAGAGGATACCGAGGAAACTCTTCACCCAGCCACGTCGAACCGACACATCCCTTAAAAACTGCTGCTATAAGGCCTTTTTTTTTTTTTTTTTTACATTTTTCAATCAGGGTTCTGTTTCCAAAAAATGTCTTCCATTGTGAATCTTGAATAAAGCGCTATTGTTACGCCTGGGTCTCATCATGACAATGACTTGATTTCCATGAGATTTTTATGGTAATTGACTTAATCTTTGCAACCTAATCAGGTTTTAGCCAGTAAACAGCAAGAAATAAGAGAACAGGGGGTGAAGTTGTGGTTAAGATGGAAGTAAATGGAGAACGCTGTTCTGGCTAGCTTAACTGAGATCATTTCAACATGCTGCTACAGTAAGAAGTGTTGTTAAGGACGGGTGGTTTGGCTCCACGGCAAGAGGGTCACATTCTTTGTAGACCCCCTTCTCTTCTTTCACTTCTTCCTCATTTTCCCAATCTTTTATGGTTTCATGGATTCCATCCTGGTCCATTTTTTCTCTCTCTCTGACCTTCCTCCACTTCCTTTCTCTTTATTAATTTGCCTCAATCCTCTTATTCCCAAGCCACTCTATATCTGTCTCCCTGCCTCTCCATCTTCCTCTCTCACACTCCTCCCCCCTAATCACTCCCATCACTCTCTTGTGAAGAGGGGAGGGAAGCAGACTCTTGTGCTTGATGGACAGGTCCTGAGTGCAGACATCTCCCCGTGGTCGACCTTATCACTGGCCCAGCCTGGCAGAGTTGAGTGGCAGCCTACTTTTTCCTGGCTACACTTTTCGCCTCTGGTTGTCTCCAGAGGTTGTCTGTTGTCTGAGTGAAAGTGTGTGTGTGTGTGTGTGTGTGTCTGACACATTTGAGAACAGGCCAGTCTGATAAAAAATTCCACTAGAGACTATAATTGCAAACTGTTGTTTAATTCAAATTAGACAAGTGCTGATATTTTCTTTTTTTTTTAATTTGAAATAACCTTCAGATGTCAGTGGGGCTGAAAAGAGCTTTTGTTTCAGTTGACCCCACCACACACACACACACACACACACACACACACACACACACACACACACACACACACACACACAAACACTCGTTGCAGCACCCAAAACACCACAAGACTTTAACAGCACCTCAAACGTCACCACAAAGTGCAATATGATGAAGCCGTACAAGGCAAGAGGTCCGAAAGATTCAATTAGCCTATTTACAGCCATGTTCAGGGCCATATTCAGCGCAGTGCGTTAAACTTATATTTTGGTAACCTACTTGAATGGCTAGTTGAATGTTAATTCTATAAAAGACAAGCAGTTAAAGAGTGTGCTAAGAAATCATTCTGTTTTTGATACTGTACTTAATTGGCAATTTACAAACTCCATTTCTCTAGAAACTGAAGCTGTAGCTGCAGCATGTTGATTGACATGTTTTAATTATGTAAAGACATGTTCAAGGAGTTCAGATAGAGCCGGTATCAGGGCCATTTAGTTCAATATGTTAGGTCACTATTTTTGGTAGCCTACTGTACTTAAATGGCCAGTATTTACTTTATTTTCTTTATTCGTTGAAGCCTCTATGTTTACAGGCTTTTGGTGATGCGCAATGTGCTATAGGTGCTGAAAATCTTCGGTACTCTTTGGTACTGCCAATTTGTTTTGTTTTGTCATGGTTCATGTGTGCAATAAACATCACACATCGTGAGAAAAAAATCGTGGTAGAGTATTGTGATATCAATTCTAAGCTAAAAAAATTGTGATTCATATTTTTCCCTGAATTGTGCAGGCCTATAAGAAATAAAATAATAAAATCATCAATAACTAAAATCATACCTACATCTTTAAGGGTCATTATTCTAGGGTGACCAAACGTCCTCTTTTGCCCGGACATGTCCACTTTTTACCTACTGTCCGGTGCGTCCAGGTTTTTTTTTATAAATTTATTAAAATGTCCGTTTTTCACTGTTTTTCATGGGACCATTAAGCATGTACTTAAATTGACTGGCGCTTTGCACACAATACTACGGTACTTTGTTGTGTGACGTAATTCCCGAGAGGCTGCCTTGTGGGCAGCTCTGCGACACGCACATACACAGGGACCAGAGCAGACAGCGGAGCAGCATTGCACACAAAATGCCGAAGCGTGTCCTGCTAAAGATTTCCCACCGTGGTCAGAAAACACAGGGAAGACACTTTGTTTCTCTCACTATGACTCTAAAGTTGTACTCGCTCGCCGTCAATCTCACTTCTTCCTCGCTCTATAACCCACTCCCCACACACACATGCCGGCTCGACGCACACACCAGCGCACAAGTATAAACATCAGGCCACTTACGTAGGCTACGGCGAAAGCTCTGCGTGGAGCCTGCGCATAACCATAAAACAAGACTAGTGCAGCTAGTGCAGCTTCACAGTTGAACAGCAAAAAAAATGTCCCACGTACCATCCCGGTCTCGACCGGACAAGTGGGAGGCGGAGTGCACCATGTGCAAAGCTGGCACATATGTTTCAGTGTCTTTATTATTTATCTTATTACATTGAAAAGGTATTAAGAGATATTTTGTTGAAGCTGGATTTTCTAACACAGAAGAGGTCATATTTAGAACATTATTTCATATTATTTATTTATTTAAAAAGAGAGCTATTATTTTGTAACAGGTTGTTACAGATTTTATTTTATTACAGAAGTTATTTTTGCACCATTGAGGCATAATAAAGAATGTTCATTAACCTCTGAGAAGCCTGTCTGGATTTGTCTCGAGGCCGGGCCGAGTGTCCTCTTTTTTGGAAATCAAAATATGGTCACCCTACATTATTCTGTTTGCGATTCATGTGACTCAGCTGAAACACTGCAGTTTGCAACAATTAATAAATTACTCTCTTTGTACTGAATTCCCACTAGGTGGCAGTATTAGTTAGATAAATCTAGTGCCCTTTATATAGAGTGTGGCCAACTAGGGAATCGAATGTTCTGAGCTATCCCGTTATGAGATTGGTTCCGAGGTGGTCACGTGTTTCGTGGACTCATTGTTTGATACCAACATTCATCTGATTCCCATTGACACAGTGCAGGGAATAGTGGAAAAATCAAGGGGGTAAGCTTCGCTTCAGAACTCGAACCTCCTATGGCGCCATTTTGATGCTACAAAACGATCACCTCCCGTTAGCATTCCATTGACTGCCATTCATTTTGACGTCACTTTGACAGCGAATAACTTTACATCTGAAGCGTTTAAAGACTCTATTTGTCCATTGTTTATTTCTAAAGAAACACGACAATGTATAAAAGGCTCCATTACCTTGTACCTCACGTTATGGCTCCGTAGTAGACGTTTTTGTAGTCAAAAAGTAGAGGAATTACCGTATAGTACAGGAGAAGCTCGCAGGCAGTTTGGACTTACATTAGCTGTTTAAGTTTAATTACTAACGTTAACTATCATTTTAGTGATCAATAAGTAGCCTGTGCCTATGTTATCTCCTTACATATACCTACGCTCTCCGTCTCTGCAAGATTGGGAATGATTGAGATTTCTCTTGGCACAGCTACCAGAAGACTTACAACTTTCAGACAGGTTGCTCACGTCACATCTACGTCTTCAAGCTCAGTTTGAGGCTGCTCAGTAACGCTCAGCCATCACCGGAAAAGTGCTTCTAATATCCGTCACTGGTCTCCGTCCAGAGCAACGGGATCTGTTGGTCCATTATATATAATGTCTATGGGAAACATGTAATAAATTATTTAAAAGCGAAGCTCAATATTTCATTCAATAAAATGATGGTACAAAAGGAGCACTAATGCCACAGGTCTTACGTTGACAACATGGACGCAGATATAGGAAACTCCGAAGGCAGTTGTAATATTTACCTAGCAGGCTAGGCTAACGCTGTTGCGCTAACGTTACCAAACGTCAGCGTAGCGTTAGCTAACTGTCTAAACTTGTGAAAAGCCAAACAACATCCCCGGCCAAGCTGTGTTTCACTTTCCCTCCAATATTATTATGAACATAATAAAGACACCTGGACTCGGTCGAGACCAAAAGCCATATGACTATGGCAAGATCACAAGCATTTAGGTACATGGAGTGCTAGTGAAAAAGCTAATGCTAGCATAAGGCTAACTTCAAACTTCATTCATTTCTAAAGCAGTGTTAGAACTTTTTTGACAGCATGGTACACATTAACGATGGTATTACTATATTTGTCCTATGTAATTTGTTATCATATTGAAGAGAGAAATTGACATTTACCTCACACAATAATGAACAGCTCCCATACTTTTCGCCTTTTTGGTTCACAGGGGGACTTGTGAAATCTTTTGCCGCTTCCCTGTCTTTCATTGCAGCCAAACGCACAACAGCTGGGCATTTTTTTCAGTGATTTATGTCATTTTTTAAATAATTTATTACATTTTTCCACTATTCCCTGCACTGTGTCGATGGGAATCAGATGAACGTTGGTATCCAACATTGAGTCCACGAAACACGTGACCACCTCGGAACTAATCACATAACGGGATAGCTCAGAACATTCAATTCCCTAGTTGGCCACACTCTATATAAAGGGCGCTAGATAAATGGACATGGACTTACACTCTTATTAATCTATCTGATTACAGATGAACAGATTTCAGAGCCTCAGTATATTTTGGTAGAAACACTGTTACATTAATGTGTTACACCCTGTTTTACTTTTTCACTTGTGGAACAGAAATGTCTCTGATTCTTTGACTTCAGTCACTAAATCACCCTTATGAGGTGTTTTCATGTTGATCCTCAGGATCAGGTTGTAACAGCTATTTAAAAATCTTTTACTTTGTGTGAAGTTTTACTAAATTATGAAATAACTCATAATTAGTTTCATCTGTAGCTGCGTCCAATCAGAGAAGAACATCAACAATACAAACATGGAAATTATTTCAGCATCACGAGCTGCAGCAAAACTTACAAGAAATCAGTTTTAATGGATCAGGTGAAATATTAAACTAAGTAACACGATGTAAAAGTACAGAAAGTTCTGCTCTGTTTGTCTTTCTAGATGCTGTACGCAGAATATTTTAGATTAAGAGTAATATGTATTCATACTGTTTAGAGCGAGCGGTAATATGCTGCTTAACAGACATAACTTGGCCATTAAGTGTAACATTATTATTGACATAACTTTGAGAAATATTAGATTATTTAGTAACATATAACTTAACTGTATTTAACATGTCTTATGTAGTGTTTTCTGTAGAGAACAATCAGCTACTCCACAGTTACATGTAGTAGTTAGTTTGTGTTAATATTTCTAACGACGATCTCAGCTGTATGTAAGAATCAGAAACCTTTTCATTCCCAAAGTATTTTGGTATAGAGCAGAAAACACTACAGACTTTGTTTTCTGCATGTTTTCATCTCAACTGGAAAGAATAAACTCACTGTAGAGAAAAGAGTCTCAGAATCAGAGCTGACCTTCAGTCTGTACAGTGATGAAGTGAAGAAAACAAGTTCTGGGCATTATTTTCTCTATGGTGTAATATGGAATAACTTGTGTTTTGATACTATGGGCCCTATTTTAAACCCTGTGCAGTGTAGCGAAAAGCCCGACGCAAGTGTCTTTGCTAGTTTAAGACCGACGCAGTTGTCAATTTCCCGTCCAGCCGCCGCGTCGTTTAAATAGCAAATGCACCTGCGCCCATCTGTCCACCCATGGGCGTGCTGGTCCTACAGGGAGGTGTGTTCAGGTGCATTCTGGGCTTATTGCTATCTTGAGGCAGTGGCACACTGTGCTTGTCACACACACACACACACACACACACACACACACACACACACACACACACACACACACAGGTGGTCCTGGTATTAAACAGATGTATGTAAAATGTTTCAGTATTAAGAGACAGAAATATACATGATCAAAATGAGCCCTAAGAGAACAGGCTAAACAGAACATTAGTTAGTGCTTGTGAAGTATTATCAACTTGAAAAACAGTTACAAAGAAATAAAATATGTTGGCGTATAAATGTCACAGTATGATCCCCAGATTTAACGTGTTTTGAATCATATCAGGCCTGTGATCACATACATGTGAGAAGTAGAGAGTAACGTTATTAAAATCAGGACTCACCTGGGATGTTTTCCCTTCTTCTGTCTTTTAAAGCAGCCATATTATACTCATTTTCAGGTTCATAATTGTATTTTAAGGCGAGACACTACAGGTAAATAGGCTAAAATTTTTAAATAATAGATATCTCCATGAAACTTCCTCAGTTGATTACTTACACAAGTATATAAAAAAAGTATTACAAGTTTTTGAAATGTTTATGTTTAATTATGCAAATTAGGCATTTTCTCATTAAATATGCGCGATTTTGCATATATTTTCGGTAGATAGATCTGAACATATGATAAAGCCAGGTGCAAAATTCTTTTTTCATTTTGTTTACACACAAGATGAAAACAAAATTACAGAGGGATTTCAGGATATCTGCTTTCATTACCTAGGAAATCAAAATATACTGTCCATAGCCTTAAAAAAATCGGTTTTCGCCATGTTTTTTAGCTTAAAATTTCACATAAATCAGGGCAGGAATGATTTATTAACAAATCCCTCTGTAAATATCTTCAGAATACTACTAAGTGTATAACTGGAAAGTTTGGTGTACATAGGTGCTACATAGGCTGAGATGTTTATACTGGAGAATGACAAAAAACTCATTTTGAGAAAACGGCATTTAAAGATTTAAATAGTGGAATTTAATACATTTCTATTGGAAAAATTGCTCAAAAACAGAATAAATGCTCAGGCCCTTAGTGATAATAATATAGAATATTTCAAGCTCATGAAAATTGATTATTTAATAAAATGGCAGGCATATAAGGCCTACAACTGCAGTAACTCAATGAATTAACATTGGCGTATCATGCACAAAGTTGCAGACAAAACCCACGCTGGACAGGTGTATGGACACAGAACAAGACCAACAATGGATGTAACAGCTTTTTAAAGTCTAACTGTCCATTCCAGCACCATATGTATTTTAGCTGTGCTTAGACTCTTGCGCCTATGTTTTACACTGCTTTTGAGGTCCTGAGCATATCAGTTTCTCTCATTGAATTGACCGTCACAACTGTGCTCTGAAGCCACAACTTCTCCATAACAGAAAGCATGGCAGAGGCACCTTCATGGCCATACTTGCTGCTGCTCCAGCTTACTTTTCCCACAAAACAGTCCCCTCAGTCAGCTGATGGTGAAGATAACTAACCAGAACCAGTCCCCTCAGTCAGCTGATGGTGAAGCTAACTAACCAGAACCAGTCCCCTCAGTCAGCTGATGGTGAAGATAACTAACCAGAACCAGTCCTCTCAGTCAGCTGATGGTGAAGATAACTAACCAGAACCAGTCCTCTCAGTCAGCTGATGGTGAAGATAACTAACCAGAACCAGTCCTCTCAGTCAGCTGATGGTGAAGATAACTAACCAGAACCAGTCCCCTCAGTCAGCTGATGGTGAAGATAACTAACCAGAACCAGTCCTCTCAGTCAGCTGATGGTGAAGATAACTAACCAGAACCAGTCCTCTCAGTCAGCTGATGGTGAAGCTAACTAACCAGAACCAGTCCTCTCAGTCAGCTGATGGTGAAGATAACTAACCAGAACCAGTCCCCTCAGTCAGCTGATGGTGAAGATAACTAACCAGGCTCCCATCAGCACTGGTTCATAACACAACAGAACAAAACTAATTATGACTCATTCAAAAGACCAATATTTAGAACATTGGAGAAAGCAAACAAAGTAGTCTAAATTATTATTTGACAGATTATCTGCACACTGTCAGAGATACGAAGAAGAGACGGATCCTGACTAAATACAGGCTCAGTGACCACCAACTGGGTCAGACAGAGATACACTTCCTCCTCCACTGGGAAAAACTATCTTCACTAAGAGAATTACACCTTGGAAAAATAGCCAAAAAAAATTAACACCAGAAGAGAAGCTGGTAGTTCTCCTAGGAGAGGTGACAGCAGCTCCACTGACAGCTACATATGGATCTGCCTGCTACAGCCTGAGGGACTCACACCACTTTAGGATCCCAAAATTACAGATTTGTTTAGTAGCCTATTATATAGTAATTATATTATACAAAACTGTAACTGTTGTGTAATGTAATTGTTTTGTAATATAGTGTGTTGTATCGCGATCAGTACAGTGTGGTACATATGTGACAAATATTTAATATATGACATGTAGGCTATGACTTTCTGTAAACTGCTTTGAGAGAGAGAGAGAGAGAGAGAGTCTGATTACCTCCGCTGTCTGAACACTCCTGTTTTCTGAACGACAGTTTAAACATCGACGTACTATGTGAAGGCATTTCATCATCTGCTGTCTTAGTTTGTGATCCCCTGTGTCTTCTTGCTAATAACAACTGTTTTCGTCTTCTCTGAGGTGATTTTCGGCCGTTTTCGACGCACTTCTTTCAACATTTTGAGCTACCGCGGAAATGTCAGAGCACGTCACGTGACCATTCTGAGCAAATCACGTTGTCAGAAATTGGCATCAGCCAATGAGATTGCACATTTTGAGTTAAATCCCCCCTTTTACTTTAACGATTGGTTGCTGATAAAAAGGAAATGACCATATTTGGATCCGACAGCATTGTACAGGAGAAAGAGAGCTTTCCAACGGTATATGTGACGACAGGGTGCAGACAACGATCGCGGAGCAGCGGGATGATTTAGAACGCCAACTTTTGTTGAATTTAGGTGAAATCTACCGCCGCAAACAGACAAAGTGTAGTAAAATAAAGACCTAAATGTGTATTTCGGACTTTATTTCACCACAAATCTGAAAGAAGACATGTTATTGAAGACAAATAGCACAAAATCTCAAAATTGACCAGTGAAAAAAAACCGATGTTTTTGCCTGCCGTGTCTCGCCTTAAGGTTGTACCAGAATAGGTTTACATGGTTTAATTTTCAAAAAACACCATATTTTTGTTGTACTGCACCGCTCTCTCTCACTGCTGCAGATCCTCTTTTCACCTGGTCTCTGTTTTAGCTACAGAGTGAGACCTCTTTTCTTCTTCTTCTTCTGTACTATCTTTGATTGCACTTGCACTGCGCAGTAGCTCAGATGTAGATCATGTCAGCTAGCTAGCTCCGTAGACAGTAAAAGAAAGGCTGTTTCTACAACTTCGGTCAGTTACAAGGCAGGATTAGCTGGGAGACTTCTAAATGAGGGCGCACATGTAAGTAGTTCTTTTGTAGATTATGGTGAACTTGTGTGTGTTGTAGCAGTGCTTTGCTATTGAGAACGAGGTAGCATGCTAGCGTTAGCATTAGCATGCTAACGCTACAAGCTAATGGTTGCGGTTAGCCTGCTCGTTTCGGCTTGTGACGTCACAAGCCCTGCCGATTTTGAACAGCTCACCCAGAGACTGAAGGCAGGACACATTCAGAAACCGTATCTCACTCTAAACACCATGGATGGATTTTTTTCAAAGTTTATATGCGTGTGGAAGCACCAGAGACACAAAAGAACACCCCAAATCCCAGAAAAAGTGATTTTTTCATAATATGGGCACTTTAAGATAGGATCTAAAAGGTAAAACAAAAACAGTTAGTGCTTGTGAAATATTAGCCCTTTTACAGACACTTCAAAATAAATTGTATTATCTTGCAGACATATTTAAATGTTTAAATAAAAGAGCAGACATAATGAAAATACTCACCAATAACAAGCTTAATGTGGAATATTTGAGGTGGCTGAAGACAAGGAAAATGACAGGTGTATTCTCCACTGTCAGATATCTTTGTATTTCTGATGATTATGGAGGCGTTGCCGTGTTTCAGTTCATCTTGAAGATGAGAGACTCGACATTTGAACTGCTCACTCTGACCATCTAGACCGTTGTTGGAATGAATGCCTGCGTCATACTGGAACACCTTCTTCTGACCATCATCTTTCTGAGCAACTTTCCTCCAGTCAAAGATTTTAAACTCAATGTTCTCCTTGGTGCTGAGAGAACAGGGTAAGATTACATCAGCCCCTCCTTCCTCTATGATGACTGCTGGCCCTGAAAGATGAAATCATGTATTAATCAGTATGTTCACATGCAGAGTAATTAAGTTAAGACAGACATAATGGAAGTTTGTTTGTGATAAACATACAAACTTAAGCTATAACAAAAAAATAATCTTGTTATTTTGCACATTCTATTTAGAAAATCCTTTGCACTGCCCTCCAGCCACATATTGCCCATTTTAGTTTTTCAGGATATATTTCAGATTTTGATCCTGAGTTTATAACCTGTGGAGGTGGGCGTGGCCTGCAATCAGCTGCAGTGGAGACAGGTGTGTGGATAGAGCAGGAGAGCAGTGCCAGCTGAGTTGATTGTCTCAGCTGTTGGTTGTAATTGAGGGGCCATCCACACGGAAATGCTTGTATTGCATCGTTTGGGCCGATCATCGAAATTAATCCTGTAAACGCACTGCCTGAAGATGCACTTTTTTGAAACCTGGTCCCAGGGTGAAAAAATTCGGAAATGCCGGCCTTGCGTCTTCGTTTGGACGGTGAAGCCTCTTATCCCGCGTTGACGTCTCATAACAACAAAAACAACAACAATGGCGGACTACATGCTTGTGTTCCTGCTGGAGAAGATATTAGGCTCGTTCGAAATGAGCCAGATCTGCGCAGAATGGATCACCGGCGATCGCCGGCCAATGTATGCTGGTTAGATTTGTGTCCGACTTGATCTGATGTCATGCACACGTGGGCAATGATAACCTCACGAGATCAAGGCGGCCGCAGTTTTTAGAGCCAGGCGCCGCAGTTGCTCTCCACCGACTGCAAGAGCCAGACGGACTCAGGGCATGCTGGGAAACACCAGCCTCTCAGCTGATCTAACAGCTGATTGGTTCAGAATCGACTCAACATGATGACGTTTTATATAAACGTTTTATTCATTTTGAATTGGAGGGATTTTAACTGCTATTTGTTTGATTTAAAGGCTTATTCTGTACAGAACACATGTTGTGAGGGTGATAGTGACGTTTAGAAGTCAGTGAGACTAAATCTGTTCAGATTACAGATCATCTACAGTGTGTTATTAATTAAAATTAGCAACAGATCACATGTAGAGCATTTTAACAGCTACTCTGTCATAATTAAAACAACTGGAGACTGTGTAGGAGCTGATATATGGGTCTGATAACATTTTATTAAATCGGAATCGGACCACAGTGTTTCTGCCACCTTGGCCATGGCAAAAGTCAACGGCTTGTGGTCCACAAAAGCAGTGAAGTGTCGACCTTCCAGCATGGAACGAAAGTGTCTGATGGCGAGGTAGAGACCCAGCAACTCCCTGTCGAAAGTGCTGTACTTCCGCTCACTGGGGCACAACTGACGGCTAAAGAAAGCCAACGGCTGCCAGGCCCCGTCTACCCACTGCTCATAGACAGCACCAACAGCGTAGTCTGAGGCGTCCGAGGTGATGGCGATGGAGGCCGTAGGAGAAGGATGCGCCAGCATGGTGGCGTTCACCAGGGCTGCCTTAGTGGCAGCAAAAACCTTGTCCCTCCTCTCAGTCCAGTCAACAGCGTGCTTGGGTTTACCTTTCAAGGCCTCGTGCAATGAGCTGAGCAGCTCGAGGGATGAAGCGGTGGTAAAAATTCACCATGCCGAGGAACTCCTGCAGGGATTTGACAGTGAGCGGGCGTGGGAACTGTGTGACCGCCTCCACCTTTGATGGAAGAGGGACTGTGCCGTCCTTAGTGACTCTGTGTCCCAGGAAGTCAATGGTGGAGAGACCGAAATGGCACTTGGCGGGGTTGACAATTAGCCCATGTTGGCTAAGCCGCTCAAACAGGGTGCGGAGGTGCGCCAGGTGCTGAGATTTGGACGTGCTTGCTACCAGGATATCATCCAAGTACACAAAAAAAAGACATGTCCCGCAAAACAGAGTCCATGAGGCGTTGAAAAGATTGAGCTGCGTTTTTAAGGCTGAACGGCATGCGCAGGAATTCAAACAGACCAAACGGTGTGATTTGCCAGTCAAGTAAAAATGTTTCAGCACCACGGACAGCGACAGCTGATGGCCAGCGATGGTGCTGAACAGGCCAAGTGCGCTCAATCAGTGCCACACTATATAATTGACATGGCACTGTTGTATATATGTTTGATAAGAAGAGCAGGATTATCACAACGTGAGATCATGTGCAGTAATTAGCTTCTTTCAGCTAATAATCTGCAATGTGTCACTTGGCGAGGGCCCCATTCTCGTCAAGTGACGCAAGATCGGCGGCGTTTGAGGGGCCCCTAATTGGCACGGGGCCCTGGGCCGGCTGCACCCAAGCACCCACGCTATCTCCGCTACTGATTCCCAGAATTTGGGGAGTTTGAGGGTAACAGCGTTCGCGGTCATGATCGTGTCGTGTCTCTGGATCCGTCCAGCAGACTAACGTCGGGGTCACCAGTGTGGAAATTGCAGTAAATTGCAGTAAAAAGACACAATTTCTCACTTTGAGCACACAAATGCGTGTGTCGTTACATTTTTTGCAGGAAAACAAACTCACAGGAAAAAGGCGTTCACCAGCAACAAACCCCGTAGGGTCCAACGTCATCACGCATTCAGAACATTTAAAGGGGCTGCGATCCCTGAGCAGTCATAATTACATGTATATGTATTACGTTTATCACTGTATGAAGAACCATACTAAGAACAAAGTGCTGCGTTTATAATCAACAGTGTGTCGAACCACACTTAACAAATAAGGTGAATTATGTATGTCACATTCACTACACTCTCATATTTAGTTTTTACACTGTGCTCTCTCTGTATACTTTCTTTCCTTTTTCATTTCATTCCATTTTATTTCATCTCTCTCTTATTTTTAATACTGCTAATCTGTATTTTTATTTTTAACCAAAAGCCCTACTAGGGACACGTGTCATGAATGAGCTTCAGCTAAAAACACTATGATACATACATCAGATGACTGTTTAAGCTTATCTATGTCGTTTTTTTGTATCTGTCCCT
The DNA here is from genome assembly GCF_008315115.2 of Sander lucioperca. Classification (NCBI taxonomy): domain Eukaryota; kingdom Metazoa; phylum Chordata; class Actinopteri; order Perciformes; family Percidae; genus Sander; species Sander lucioperca. Next base: position 36,476,036 of record NC_050178.1, read on the forward strand.
ATCTAAATAAACTTTAATATAAATATAATATTGTAAAATCCACATCAAACCTCAGACCAGAAAGTGGAGAGCTGGCAGGAAGTAACATGGGGAGATTGGGCAGTATCCCATAATAAACACACAACTGTTTGGATCGTTTCCAGTTTCTAAAATGTGAGGATTTTTCTACATTGAGATACTTTTACTACTTTAAAGCCTACATTTACCAGTGTTGTAATAGTACTTTTACTTAAGTAAAGGATCTGAATACTTCTTCCATCACTGCTTGTCATATTTTGGTTTCTACTTCAGCTTATCAAAAAAAAGAAGAAGCTACAGGCAGTTGGCAGTGGATGCCCCACTAACAGAACTTTTAGGGAACGTTGGGGAACGTTAGTTTCTGGTTCCCTAAAGGTTAGTTCGAACCAGAACAAAAACTAACGTTTAGGGAACGTTCCCTCATGGTTATTACGTTCCCTAAACGTTAATGGAACCAACCAACGGGAACGTTCTCCTGTGGTTGCACTGTACCTCCACACAACGTTCCCGTTTGGTTGTTTTTGGTTGTTTTTGGTTGTTCTGAGTGCGGTTTTGAAAATGTTTATTTAAACCAGCTCCATTTAAGTTTTTGAAGTAGCATATAAAAGGTTTGCAGTCATTTGATTTAGATTCACTCAAAAATGATTGGTCTGATAAAATCTAAGTAAGATAAACAACATAGCAAGAGAATATATTTATTTTTAGGCTGATAACAATTTTGTTAAAAACAATACTTTTGTGCTTGATTTCGTTTTTTTTACTGTATTAGGCGAAAATACTTAAAACAAGAATCTATCAATAGAACGATTTTTCTTTCATTTCACTTATAACTAACAAGTGGTTCAGTTCAGTGTACAAATCCAACCGTTACACCCCCACGCCAGTAGGGGGAAGACAGGGCCTCTGCTCTCAGGTGACCGACTGAAGTCCTGTCCTGACTTCCATATACAACACCGGTATACATACCTGGCGAACAGGTCACACAAAAGGTTTTAAGATCCGTTCGTTTGGTCCCAAATTGCACAGTGTTGTCTGATAATGGAATCAAGTCCATTTGCTTTCGTGCTTTGTCACCCAGCATGACACCCACAGTCTCTTTAATTGCTGGCAGCAGCACCTCCTCCCCGAGTGTATGTGGCATCCCTTTTTTCTCTATGATTCGGGACATTCCACTGCTTTAGCAGTAGCACCACCTGTAGATGTCGATTCCATTACTTTCTTGCTTGTGCTGTATTCATGGAGCTTGCTTTTGAAAAACTCGACTGGCTTAATTGGACTTAAATTCCCCATGCTCGGTTTCCAGATGCCGGCGAAGATGTTACGGTTTCCTGCTCTCGTTAGCCAGTGCCTCGTAGCAACAAACGGGCCACGGCTCATCTTCGGGGCCAGTGTAGCTGAGTCCTAATGTTAAGTAGCTTTCGTAGTATTTTCTTTTCACCCTCCTTTTCTTTGTTTCTTCATGAGGAATCTGGCTCATAGATGCCTCCGACTCATTCTCAATTTCTTCATTATTGGTAACCTCTGCTTCTTTTCTCTTCAGAGAACCTGTTGCCATCCACCGATCCATGTTGTGGTTCTAGACTGGACTTGAATGTTAGGCAATGGCTGAGTGCCACGAGCCTATTTTAGTAATCACACAATAACGACAATTTAGTTTTAATTTTAATTGTATATCAATATACATTTTCTTAATTTTTATGGGAATTTCCTGGTAAAATGAAGGTAAAAAACTATTATTACATGGCTTGGTTGAATTCTAAGGCATTCTGCGGTCTATTATTTTCTTGATAACAGACAGTTGCTAAGCATAAAACACCGTTGCCATGCATAGCAGAGTGTTGCCATGGACACAGTTCTGTTTCCTCAGTCTGGAGAACATCAGCTGAAAGAAGTCCAGATAATGTATCAGCTGTGGCTTCACGTTCAACAAACTGGTCGGCGGAAGTACTCATGCGCACATACAGCCAGTTTGAACATGTATTTCGTTAAAAAGCAACACAGCGGCTGCTGCAGAAGAAGAAAGAGAATTGGTGTGAGAGAAAAGTGCTGCTAGAGTCAATGCATAAGCATTGACAGTGCATGAATTTCATATTTAATCACAGGTAACCTATAATATTACTGGTGAAAACTGGAATTGTATTACACCTTTTTCATTTCGGTGCAATCCTGCGGGCGAAAAAGTAAAATAGCCTACTAATCCCATTCTGAGGCTGCAGCACCATGATTATTAACAGAAATATAATTTATAATCATTTAATTCTTTTTAATGGCTCTCACTGGTTTGTGTCCAGGGAACACTACAAAAACTTTAAAAAAAAAAAAAAAACGTTTCAGAGCGAGTCACAGTCTTCTGACGGCGCTTTGCTATTCGGTGGCTTTACTAAGATGCTCTGCATCACCATAGGAGCCGATACCGTGGGTGCTCCGGAGCTCGAGCAACCACGGAAAATACTGAGATACATTCATTTAAAATTAAACATTGCAGTTGGTGCTAAGTGGAGAGTCTGTCAGAGTGTGATTGGTTATGTCGGTGACATTGATTCTTAATTTCCCACGAAGCTGATCGCGGTTACGTGTCAGTTCAACTTTTCATCTCCAGTCCTATCTGTATCTGTGAGAAGTGGCGCTGTCCTGAGATGAAAGATAGCCTACTTTACGGCTTTATT
>NC_050178.1:36483719-36498719 GCF_008315115.2 Sander lucioperca
AACTTCTAACAACTAACCCCTGATAGACAACAACCAGCGTCTGCAGCAGTGTAGCTTGAAGCTGAAGTTCTCAAACTGGGGTCCAGGGACTCCAAAGGGTCCTTAAGGGGTGTCCAGAGGGTCTCCTACAAAATAAAAGCTCATCTCACTGCAACACATTAAACACTCTGCACTGTTTACATCTTTTTAATACTAAGTCACTAAAAATAAAGTACAGTAGATACAATTTGAAATCAACTTTGGTCATTGCTCTATATTCATCCAGGTTTTGGACTTTGGACTGGGCTTTAGACTTTTTAAACTCTTCATCCAACACAACACCCTCACTTCTCCACTGTTTATCTGCATGTCCAGTATGTTGTAAACACACACACATGTTCTCCAAAACCTGGAGGAATAAATATAGAGCAGCAGAGTGGTGTCTAGATGTTTCAGGTCGGGGCTGCTGTCTTAGAAACTGACCCAAGAAAGGAAAATCACTTTTATTCTTTTTACGCAAGTTTCAGCTGAAAAAAACTGTCACGCTGCAAAGAATAATGTCAATATTTACTTTTAATACAAGATTTCCAGTAGTAAATTTGAATACATTTAAATTGAAATTACATAAAGGCACTATATTATCGCTTAACAACATAAACAGTGCAAGAACATAGTAAGGTGTACTGTACAGACTTTGTCTTGTCATATTAAAGTAAAAATACATTTGAGCTAATCATTTTTGGGGTTTTTTAGGATACATTTTTTGGCATTTCTGCTTTTAAAAGATACACAGCAGAGAGAGGGTATGACATGCAGCAAAGGGCTCTGTGGAGGACCAAACCAAAGTCACTGTGGTGATGACTCGGCCTAAAGTACCGGCTCTACCCGGTGACCCACCAGGACACTTTATTCACTTTCTCACTGAGTTAGATAAGAAGATCAATACCACATCTCAGCCTTAAAAAGGACATATTATTAATTTTCATCTTTTTTGTCATATCTACAATGTTATGATGTTTGATTGTCATGTTAAACGTGGCCAAAACTTCAAATAATGAGAAACATATTTTAGAGAAATCCCCGTGAGCTAAAACGTTCAGATTTCCAACCGGTTGTGTAGCATTTGGTTTAGAAGCCTCTATTGGTGATTTTACACAGTACAAAGTCCTGCTATATATATACTATATACTGTTTAAAGAGAAAACAAATGTAATAAAACACAATATAAAAAGGTAAAAAATATTTAAAAAATAAATGAAGTCACCTTTTTTTGCACAATATTTCACACTTCACATCACCACAGCAAACTTTGTAATTTGGTCTGAATACAAAAATACAAGACTTCTAAGAGCATCATCATGTTGATCTGGTCCTCTCTGCTCTACACACCTCTGGAACAGGAATACTGTACAAGTCTTACAAACAGTTACACAATCAACTAGAACTGCAAGAGAAAATCAATGAGCCTATACATTGTGATATAACACAAGAATAAAATAACTGAAAACTAAATAAATGTTTCCAGCAACACAGACATTATCAGTGACTTTCTTCTATCATTAATAGATGAAGTTCATCTGGCTCTGGAGTTGAACCTGCAGGAAAAAAGACAAAACAATATTAAAGAAATTAAATTAATCTTTCTTGATCATATTCAGGCTGCACAATCACAGTTTTACCACTAACACATCATTTATTTTTGGTGTCTGATCTACACAGATCTGCCCCAAAATGCATTCTTTTCTGTTTGGAAATAAAGTTAATGTTAATGCACAAACATGAACCAGAATATCAGGTGCACTTAGAGACTCCTACTGCTTTGTGTGTGTTGCTGTTTAATTAGAATAGAGTCCTACATCAAATATATTCAATCATTTTAAGAATAGAATAAAATGATCTTGAGTACATTATAACATCCTGTCGTATGAATTTAAGCAGTCCCATCTTTTCACTCTCAGCTTCACACATATGGCTGTAAAACTAGAGGCCAGAGTTCAAACACACATTAAAAACTATGAATTAAAAGTAAAGTTAACTTTTGGTTGGTTACTTTCAAAAACAAAAACAAAATGCAGATGCATCTCTCAACAACATCAGGCAGTGTGCACACTCAGATTTAATCTACTACAGACTGCTGATATTTCATTAAGAAATGTGAAACTGACACCATGGATGAGTTCAAAGTTTTCATCATGTTTGTTCAGATGCAGCAGCTAGATAACAAGGTGGAGACCAGGCTCCAGTCCTTAAATGAGAGGACATCTTTAACTGGTTCATCAAAGTACTCACCAACAACATCAAGCTTAATGTAGAATTCTTGATGTTTCTTAATTAATGGAAAATAACATCTGTATTCTCCACTGTCAGCCCTCCTCGTATTTCTGATGATTATGGAGGCGTTGCCTTGTTTCAGTTTATCTGGAAAATGTGAGACTCGATCTTTGAACTGCTCACTCTGACCTGGACGCTCGTCACTGTAAAGATGACCTTTATCATACAGGAACACAGTCTTCAGAGAATCATCAGTTGTCTGAGAAACTTTCAGCCAGAAAAATACTGTTGACCGAATGTCCTTCTTGGTCCAGAGGGAACAGGGTAAAGTAACATCACTGTCTTCTTCTACTTTGATGAGTTTTGGCCCTGGAAGATAAAACGTGTTAATCAATATGTTTACATGCAGAGTCATCAATTAGTAATTATTAAGGCAGTTTTACAAGAAGTTTAGTTTGTAGTCTAATTTCAAAGCTTGTAGTGTATTATACTATTATTTACATATACATCAAATACAATAAATACTTTTAAGAATAATTAATTAAAAATGAAATGATCTCCAGTACATTATAACATCCTATAACAGTTTTATTAAAGAAAATCCAACTGACTTGATCCTACTCTGGTGTAAATACCAACAGAATGATTAATGACTGAAGATAAAACAACTGCAAAGACTCTGAACATGAGATTCATATAAATAATCTGTTGTGTTGTCTGCTCATCATGAATATGTTGATACAATTCATTATTTTAACTTACCTTTATTACAATTGAATGTGCCGTAACCCTTGCAATGAAGCACAGCTAGAACAGCAACAACAAGAAGAACAATGAGAACTAAAAGAACAATCACTCCAGGGGTGAACCCTGAAACAGAAGACAGAAAGTTAATGTAAGACTCAGAATGTAACACAGATCATATACAGCAGATTGGATATCACAGTCTACACAAAGAGAACAACTACTAATTTCCATTACTTAAATACAAAAAAGACATTTGGACCATAACTTGAGGCAGAAAAAGCACTATGTTGTTGCAGAAAAATTCACCAGAAGGCTGAAAATGAAGTGTGTGATATGCTCAAAATGTATTATTATTATTATTATTATTGTTTTTTATTACTATTTTTTCAAACACTAAAAGTGGTACATGCACAAGATCAACTGGCCACAAGAAATAACATAATTATATCCTAAATCCCCCCTCCATACATCTCAGACCTGCCTGAACACTTTGTACTCCTCAGCTGTAATTTGAACTGTCCCAGCATTCAGACTCAGCACCATGGGGGCCAGAGCCTTCAGCTGCTCTGCCCCTCGTCTTCCTCCTCACATTCATCAACTGGACTCTCTTCATCAATTCAAATCACAACTTCAAACACATCTGTTTAGATACTCATACCCTACATAACTTCCTCCATGTCCACTTTGATTTGATTGATTTCAATGTTTTTAATTGCCACCTTGATTTTACTATATTTGTTGTACATTAAATAATGTTTTAATTTATGTTTATTAAGGTGTCCGTGGGTGTCTTGATTGGCTTGATATTATTATTATTATTATTATTATTATTATTATTATTATTATTATTTTTACTAGGCTACTGCAGCAAACAATGTATAAGTTATTCATGTGAATCTTTTAGTGGTGGTATAGACTGGTGGAGGTACCTCAGTTTAGAGTTTACATTCCTCGTTTCCGAGCCCCTAAAACGGAGACATTTGGAAACTCTGCTGCCCCCGTTTGGTTTGAAAACTCCGGGGCTGCTTTGTTGTCTGACCGGGCACTTTTATTTTTGTAATTTTATTACTTTATTTATTCAGTAGATTGAGAACAATTTCTCATTTGCAACAACAACATGTCACATTCACACAGTTCCACATTCATACCTGCAAGTCCTGCCCAGTACAACCACAGTCTGATCTGCTGGCCACTGTTGGGGTTAAGGGTCTTTCACTTTTCCCCACCCAGTTTTTATCCTGCCTGGTCTGGGGATTGAACCGACGCCCTCCCAGTCACAAGCTCTCTTCTCTAACCTTTAGTTCACCACTGCCCCACAAACGGAGACCTTTGGAAAAAACTTTTCGTTGTCAGACGTGTTAAAATGGACAGAGATTAGTTCTGCTACTGGAGCTGAAACTCTTGTGTGGATGGAGATTGTGTTTGTCTCACAACGCTGCTTAAAAATGAAAACCTAGTAGTGTGGATGTAGCCTCAGACACAAAAAAATGACCCATATCCACCAGGAGGTGGCGCTATAATCAAGGTGAAGGTGTTTTGGCCAGTAACTGAATATAGGTGAATCTCATGATACAGGCCACACCCATTTCCACCTATACATTTTGCAAATATATAACACATAAACAAAATAATTAAAAAATTAAACTATCACAAAGGAAGAATCTCACCACTGATATACACAGAGGTCTCAGCATGAATCTGATGTTTGAGTTCCTCCTGTGTGGCTACACAGCGATAGGTGCCGGTCTTGGTCACAGTAGTTTGGAGGGTGATGTAGAAGCTGCCTTCTCTTTCTGAGTCCTGTGTTACTTCAGCATGAAGGTTGTTTCCATCACTGTCCTGCAGCTCTACTTTAGGTTTTGGATTGCCATTAACTTCACACTGCAGCAGCGCCCAGAATGTTGTTACATCAAGTAATGTCACAGATGGTTTTGAAGCTGCACCTGTGAACAGAGCAGAAAAAAAGATTATATAAAACAATAAGACCATTAAAAATGGAAATGTTGATTACAGTGAGAGAGAAACAGAAAAGCTCAATAAGCCAATTACACATTGTAACGTTGTTGAACACTTAACTTTTTCCAGTAGGAGTCAGATTCTGGTTCTGCTAAATTTGTTTTGTTCTATAACCATATACAAAGTTGTTATAATAATATGTTATAATAACACTATTTCTACTATTAAAGACTGCTGGAATTTCAGAGAATGAGCGAATATCTTCAACTGTTTAATGAAAGAACTCACCAACAACAAGCTTAATGGTGAATGTTTGAGGTAGCTGAAGATGAGGAAAATAACATCTGTAGTCTCCGCTGTCAGTCACCTTTGTATTTCTGATGATTATGGAGGCGTTGCCGTGTTTCAGTTCATCTTGAAAATGAGAGACTCGACCTTTGAACTCTTCACTCTGACCATCTAGACCGTTGTTGTAATGACTGCCTCCATCATACAGGAACACCTTCTTCTGACCATCATCTTTCTGAGCAACTTTCCTCCAGTCAAAGAGTTTAAACTCAATGTTCTCCTTGGTGCTGAGCGAACAGGGTAACACTACATCAGTCCCTCCTTTCACTTTGATGACTGCTGGCCCTGAAAGATAAAATCATGTATTTATCACTATGTCACATGTCACCAGAATTATTCCACAAGTTTTGAAAAGTTTAGTTAGTAATTTCTCTTCCTCCACAATTATTTTAATACATGTACTGAATTTGTAGAACTATGTATTTAAAATTTGATTTTATTATGTATTTTAAACAATTATATATATAATATACTACAAATAAGACTACAGCTGAAATTATCAGCCGATTAATCATTACTTGAGTGACAGAACTATTTTGATCATTTCAGTCGTTTTAGTAAAAACATGTCATGTTTCCAGCTTCTCGAGTATGAGGATTTATCTGCATTGAGTACTTTAACTTTTACTTTAAGTACCTTTTCTTTTACTTCTACTCAAGTAATATTTTTAATGGAGCACTTCTACTTGTAACAGAGTATTTTCCCAGTGTGGTATTAGTACTTTTACTAAAGGATCTGAACACTGGTATGTTGTATGGATCAGCTGATTCTGACTTTATGTCTGTGACATCCTCCTGATGTAAAACATTTCCTCATTTAGAGTTGTGATAAAGAGTTTTTGAGGAAGAGGAATCACGTCACATACACAACTCTCCTGTAGAAATTAATCTAAATAACAGTGGTGGAATGTAACTAAGTATAATTACTCAGCTGAAATGATTAGACCATTAAACACACAACTGTTTGGATCCTTCACACTTTCTAAAATGGGAGGATTTTTCTGCATCAAATAATTTTACCTTAAATACTTTAAGTACATTTACCTGATGATACTTACATACTTTTATTAAAGTAATATTTTCAATGCAGGACTTCTGCTTGTAACATAGTATTTTTACAGTGTTTTTACTGAAGTGAAGGATCTGAATACTTCTTCCACCACTGATAAATAATAACAAAGTTAGGCATGTTTAGCACGTAAAATGGTTTAATGTGTCACCCTGCAGCAGATTCTGGGTAAATGCTAGATCAGATCTGCTAGACGTAGTTAGGTTTAGGCATGAGGAGTGGGGATTGGTCAGGGTTAGGGTAAGAATAACAGGGTAAGCCAATCAGAGGCAGAGTAAGGCAAAAAATAAGGCCGGCCACGAGGCACTTCCTGTGACATCTAGCGGATCCGCTCTAGTATCTATCCAGATTCTGAGCTCGGGGGTTTCCGGTTTCCTCCCTCACCCAAAAACTTTAAAAAACCTGAGGTCATCTGTGAGGAATATATACTGTTTACTACAATAGTATTGGCCTAGTTGAGAGTGACAGATAAAGATTATTAGGAACACCTGTAGATTTCTTGTTAAATGCAATTATTTAATCAACCAATCACATGGCAGCTGCTTCAATGCATTTAGGGTTGTGGTCCTGGTCTAGACAATCTCCTGAACTCCAAACTGAATGTCAGAATGGGAAAAAAAGGTGATCTAAGCAACTTTGAGCGTGGCGTGGTTGTTGGTGCCAGACGGGCTGGTCTGAGTATTTCACAATCTGCTCAGTTACTGGGATTTTCACGCACAACCATTTCTAGGGTTTACAAAGAGTGGTCTGAAAAAGGAAAAACATCGTGTGCGGCAGTCCTCTGGGTGAAAATGCCTTGTTGATGCTAAAGGTCAGAGGAGAATGGGACTACTAATTCCAGCTTTCACTCAAAGCTTTCCTCGGGCTGCTTATTGGATGAACTGCTAGAATTAAAATCACTCACTACTCACTATAGGCCTGGGTCAAAATGGGCAGGCCCGGACCTAAAATGGGTGGGCCCAGGCCCACCCGGGCCCAATGGTAGCGCCGCGGGTGAGTAGAAGTATAGATACTAGGGTTTGAAAAGACTGCTGTAGAAGTTGAAGTATCAACTCAAGCTTTTTACTCAAGTAAAAGTGTAAAAGTACTGGTTTCAAAACTATTTAAAGTATGAAAGTAAAAGTAATGCTAGGGGGGAAAAATGCCATTAAGGACAAAAGCTTAGCCCGCCCAACAGGGGCCTATAGACTAACCCACCTCCACAAGAAAAGGAACACCTTGTTCAATTGTATTTGTCTGTTCTGTATGTTCAAAAATAGAAAATAAAAAGTTGATCTAAAAAAAAAAAAAAAGGAGCACAAGGCGACATTAAAGAACGGCTTGTTTATTGCTAAGGCCACAGGGTCAAAATTAAATAATTTATTAAAAATGTAATAACAATAACTTATAACAATAACTTATTTCAGGCTGAACCTGTGTTTTTCAGACAACGGCAGCTACAGTCTGGTGTTAGAATCCTCTCCAGTGAAATACAGTCACACTTCTACACCGTTTAGCTGTCAGCATTTTAACTGTTTACTCCAGCTGCTAGCTAACAGTAGGCTAAGGTTACCTGCTATCATAGACTCTAAATTATTAATTAATTAATATTAACAGTCTATGCCTGCTGTCGAGTGTAGTGGTAACTAGCGTCCCATGCGGCGATGTTTCAGTTCCCTCTAACGTCCATTTTCGGAGCATCAGAGAGAAGCGCAGGTATTTAAGTAGCACCTAAATAAGGCACCGAAATCCGCGTTGCTATTTGGTCCGGCAGATAACGGTCATTCAGGCACCTGTGCCGTATTAGCACCGGGTCTGTGCAGGGGCGATGGATCGCGTACAAACCAATAGGGTGTCGGAATGGTATATGTTTATACTTCTCATCCAACCACAATCAAATTCACTCTATCCAAATGGCACGATTTATCTGGATAGGTTTTTTTTGTGTGTGTGTTTTTTTGAACGATGACAAGCCGGAATGAAAACAAGCCGAACTGAAATAGGAGTAACGAGGCTATTTTTAAGATGTAAGGAGTAGAAAGTACAGATAATTGCGTGAAAATGTAAGGAGTAGAAGTAAAAAGTCTGCTGTAAAATAATTACCCCAGTAATGTATAGATACCCAAAATTTCTACTTAAGTAAGGTAACATAGTATTTGTACTTTGTTACTTGACACCTCTGCAAATAACCACTCGTTACAACCGAGGTATGCAGCCAAGCATTTGTGAAACCACAACATGCACAACCTTGAGGCGGATGGGCTACACCAGCAGAAGACCCCACCCATCTCCACTAAAAATAGGAAAATGAGGCTACAATTTGCACTAGCTCACCAAAATTGGACAGTTGAAGACTGTAAAAATGTTGCCTGGTCTGATGAGTCTCGATTTCTGTTGAGACATTCAGATGGTAAAGTCAGAATTTGGCGTAAACAGAATGAGGACATGGATCCGTCATGCCTTGTTACCATTGTGCAGGCTGGTGGTGGTGGTGTAATGGTGTGGGGAATTAGAGTCCGGATCAGGCCGAATATTTCTGTCCGAGCCCGGCCTGTGTCCAACAGAGCCGTGACCGAATGCGGCCCGAGCCAGACAGGCATTAAGAAATTTGTGTCCGAGCCTGACCACAGCCCGACATAGTTAAAATCTCATTTTTTTCTCATACTAATGACACATGTAGGCTACGTTTTTGTGTGGAAAGCTTTTTTTAAGCAACTGTAGGAAGGCATTCGGAAATGTCAACAGATGAGGCATCAGTGCACACGGGGGAACAAGCGCACGTTAATAAGCGGTTAAAATGTTCAATGTGTTAACCTTTCCTGCTTGCTTCTTTTCCGACTGTGGTCAGAAATCAACACAGTCTCACTCCCTACTCATCAAATGTCTGACGCATGGTCAAGGACCCCTGGCGTTACGTTTCAACGAAAGAGGTGTACCCGTTGAGTTATTTTTCGACGAGGGGGTCCGTCAGATAGATATTCATGTTAATCCCTCACCGTCGGATATTGACGAAAGAAAAAACACGAAATCTGTGACAGTTTTATTATTGGTATTTATAGCCCAATTACAGCTGTTTTAATCAACATTTATTCACCAGATCTTATCAGGGTTTATATGTATTTCTTTTAATGTTATTATTTTGGTCTATTTCGGCCAGGGAAGCTGGGTTGCTTTTTTGTTTATTTATATTTCTAAAACTATTACGCTACATCTATCAACATTTATTTAGATGTTATCATGGTATTCATTTCTTTATTTTAATAATATTATTTCGGTCTTATTACCGGTGAAATATTAGAGTATATGCTGTAATACAGAACATTACGATATGATCCGAGCTAGACGCATTCAAAGCTGATATCCTACAATGCAATGCGGCCATTCATTCACAGAATCGGACAGCGATCAGCGTGTTTTTAACGCCAGTATCGCTTCAGTATACATACATATAATCAGTGGTTTTGTCACCAGCAACAACACGTTGCTCAGCTTTGTTCCAGTAAGTTATACACCATAATAACGTTTAAACGGATCCGCGGAAGTGACGTAGTAATTACCGTTCCTCGTCTGTGAAAGATGTACGTGAGAATTTACACAATAAAATACTAATAATGAAAAAATAGTGTTTTATGCTAAGCACTTTCATTTGCCTTATATATACACTATATAAAAACCTACAGTTGAGTGTTTACAAATACAGCCTAATGGCTTGTTTGACTAATTTGCATTTGTTTTGACTTGTACTGTTGTGAAAAACAACAAATAAACTATATACAAAGAGAAGCATTTTTTATTTTATTTATTAAAACGTTGTTGTAGGACTATAACAAACACATCGTTGGAAAGGTCTCAACCTGGAGAGTAACATATAGTCAGTCTGAAGAGGATACATTACTCCTGCTTTGAAATATTGACCTCTGAACCTTGAACCCAGTCCATCTTTGAAGGCTTGTCATTTCAAGTATATCTCGCTGCAGTCTGCGGGAAGGCTTGACATCAAGCCCCGCCCACATCCAAGTCAGCCATTTTTTTTGCTTACGTCATTCCCCATACGCTCGAACGGACCAAGTAACTAAATTGTGGAAATTTAATAATCCGTTATTAGAAGATGAAATATTCTGTAAGAAAATGAGAGCGTGGATTGAAGACTTTAATATTTATAATTTATCATCTGAAATAGTCCCATCCATACTTTGGGATGCAGCAAAAGCTACTTTGAGAGGACACATCAAACTATATTAAACAAAAAAGTATGTACTTGAAACAAAAAATGCATGAATTTGGGAATAGACCAGGTAAACTATTGGCACATTATTTGAAAAAGGAACAAGCTAATAGAACAAAAATGGCCATTAAAACTGAAAATGTAGTAACATACAAGCCATTAGAAATTAATAAACAATCTTTTGATTTTATAGTGGTTTATATAAATCAGAAAATATTTCAATCCCTGAGGCAACAACCTTTTTAGACCGTTTGGATCTACCTTAGGTTACAGTCTCAGATCGACAAAGCATTATTAAAAACTTGTCTGAGGAAGAGGTGTTTTCTGTAATTAAATCACTACCAGCAAATAAATCTCCCGACCCGGATGGGTTTTCTGGAGAATTTTATAAAACTTTCTGGCCACAACTTAAATTAGTTTTTATGTTAATGGTTAATGACTTCACTAGCCATAACATTCTTCCTGTTTCTTCCTGTTTCTATGAAAACAGCTAGAATCTCTGTCATATTGAAAGAAGGCAAAGACCCTCAAAGTTGTGCCTCATAGAAGGCCTATAAGTTAAGTTAGTTTGCTAAATTGTGACTATAAAATTATTACAAAACTGTTATCGAAGAGATTAGAATTAATTCTCCCAAAATTAATAAATTTAGATCATACTTGATTCACTAAAGGTCGTCACTCATCTGATAATACTAGACGACTGTTTAAAATCATACATTATCTGAACCAGGAAAAAACGCCTTCATTATCATTGTCTCTCGATGCTGAGAAGGCGTTTGACAGCTTAGAATGGGATTTTCTTTTTTAGTACTAGATACATTTAAATTGGGCTACAATTTCATTGAATGGATTAAAGCTTTATATGACACTCCAAATGCAACTGTCTGTACTAATAATGTGGAATCTCCCCCAGTGCACTTAGAAAGAGGTACCAGGCATGGCTGCCCTCTCTCCCCATTATTATTTGTTATTGCTTTAGAACCGTTTGCTGAGATGATCAGAACTAATCCTATGATAAAGGGAGTGACCGCAGGCACACAACATCACAAAATTTCTCTCTATGCCGATGATACTTTATTATTTGTTACTGAAACTATGTCAACTTTGTGCCTGGCTTTGGCAGATATTCAAACATTTTCTAAGACTTCAGGGTATAAGGTTAACATACAAAAAACAATTGCTTGCCCTCTTAACATTCCAAATGTGGAAAATGTTAAGAAGGAATGCCCTGTCTCTTGGTCAGTATATGGCTTTAAATATCTTGGAGTACAAGTGACACCCGCTTTAGACAAACTATTTAAGGGAAACTATAACCCTTTGCTGGAGGAATGCAAAAAGAAACTTCAGACTTGGTCTTTCGCCCACTGTCTCTTATTGGGAAAATTAATGCCATTAAAAGGAGTATACTCCCTAAGTTTATTTATGCTTTTAGTATATTGCCATGTTATATTCCCTTTTCTTTTTTTTTAAGTTAATTAATAGATGTTTAACACTATGTATATGGAACAACAAGACCCCAAGGATTAAGCTGTCCACTTTAACAAAACCATGTTTAAAAGGGGGATTAGGACTTCCAGATTTTTTATGGCACTACTGGGCTTGCCAAGTTAGACATATTATAAGTCGGAAGTTGGGCACTAGTTCTCTTTGGGTAGCACTGGAATCACTAACATGCTATCCATTGGAGATCACAACAACACTTTATGTTAACAAACTGCAGTCCCTGATGAATGTAGAGGGGTTCCCCCCTTTACAAGCCACATTGAAAGCTTGGCAGGACTGTAATAGGTATCTGAGCACAGAAGGTCATATAAGCAAAAACTCTCCTATTGCATTTAACCCCGACTTTCTAGCTCTCTCTCTCAAACTGACTTTCGAAATTGGTAACTTCATGGTTTAAAAACTTTTTCAGATATGTTTGATGAAGGCTCTGAGTCCGTTAAATCCTTTACGGCTATTTGTGCAGAATATAAATTCCTAGAACAGATTTTTTTTTAAATACTTGCAGGTTCTTCACATCATTGTATCTTTACGTAAAAAGGGACAACTTAGACTCTATCCCACTGAGCTGGAACAATTTATTATCTCTGCAACTCCGCTTAAGTGTAAGATATCTCACTTGTATAGAATTTTGTCTGAAAGTTCCCAGAACTCTTTTTCTTCTTTGAGAACAAATTGGGAATTAGAGCTTAAAAAGAAGTTTAGTGAAAAAGAATGGCTAACTCTGTGTACGGAGTTGACCCCACCTTTAACTATAAACATTAAAGTTAAGGAAACTAATTATAAATTCCTGTATAAATACTATATAACTCCAGTGAAGCTTAGTAAGTTTGATCATACAAACTCTTCTATGTGTAGGAAATGTGGAACTGAATTAGGAACATTCATGTATTTATTATGGTATTGTAAAGCTGTTTATTCCTTGTGGGAGAAGATTCACAAAGCAATTCAAGATATGTGTAACTGTACTTTTGAGTTATGCCCTATGTTATATTTGTTGAATTATGATGTGGAAAATAAGTTTCCCTGTACAAGAAAATGTGTGTTTACAATGTTTTCCTATTTTGCTAAAAAAATGTATACTTACTAAACGGATTTCCCAATCAGGACCCACACTGGATCATTGGCTGGAACAGATAATGGACTTGTTGCCCACTGAACAAATTACAAGTAAACGGCATTCAAGACTGCAAGATTTCTTATCCACATGGTCCTTAGTACTGAATTATATAAAGACTATAAAATGATATATATTTTTGTTTTGTCTTTGTCTTGTGTGGTTGTGTCTTGGAGTATGTCTTGTATGTTTAGTTGTGTGTGTGTGTGTGTGTGTGTGTGTGTGTGTGTGTGTGTGTGTGTGTGTGTGTGTGTGTGTGTGTGTATGTGCAGCAGAGCAGAGGTTAGCCTAGAGGCCCCTTGCTATGGCACGCAGTTCGTTTTCATGCAGCATATATGATATGATACTATTTCTAAAAGATAATAAGATAAAGCTGGTTAAAATGTAGTTGTTACGCATTAATGTCAAGTTGTACATAGCATAAAGGTGTTTAGGTAAAGACTGACCTGACTACTCAATATAGGGGAGAGATAATCATTGCAGTAATTTGTATTATACATCCTTGCAACTAACTAATGTTGCATAATTAACTATTAAGTACTTAAGACTAAAAAATGGGACTAGGAAACAGAAACACAGAAAATAAAACACCATACATGTATGTATGTATGTAGAGCAGAGGTCGACCTTTGACCTTAGTTGCGGCAACTGTTACCTATGACTCGCATGACAGCAGCTCGTTTCATACAGCAGAACTGATGCTTATGAATCTGGGCCTGTTAAGAATGCAAACCACCGTCTACACTTGTGTAAAATAAACAGTGAAAGTTAAAGCTAGACAACCCGTCCGCTGGCTCTATATCACTCTGGCAGCATGTGACAGAAGGGAAAGTTGCCTGTTGCACTGTGCATTCCATCAACAACTGGTTGGTAATTTTATCAAATGTCAGTCAACTTAAGCTACCCTGGTCTGAATTATATAGCACTAAAACTAGAATCAGCAGTTTGTCACATAACTATTTGGACATTTCACATAAAGTAGTAGTATGGGGCTTTTATTTAAAGTTACATTAATGTCAAGTTGTACAAAGGAGAAAGGTGTTTAGGTAAAGACTGACCTGACTACTCAATATAGGGGAGAGATAATCATTGCAGTAATTTGTATTATACATCCTTGCAACTAACTGATGTTGTTAACTTGTTTCTTGTATTAAGTACTTAAGACTAAAAAATGGGTCAAGGAAACAGAAAAACAGAAAATAAAACAACTGCGTGTGTGTGTGTGTGTGTGTGTGTGTGTGTGTGTGTGTGTGTGCGCTGCAGAGCAGAGGTCAACCTTTGACCTTAGCTGACTACTGCATGCTAGAGGCCCTTGCTCTGTCAAAGGGAGAACTAGTCTACTCCAAGAGAGATCTTCCAACATTGATAGATGTTGTAGATTTAAAAAAGACAGAACATTGTATAACAATAATAGAAATACAAAGTCAAACAATATCACATTTGGACATACGAATTCGTAAATAAAATAGCAGTTTGCTTAGAGGGCCAAGCTTCCTATATCTTTTTCTTTTTTAACTATCTCTTATAGTTTTCTTAAATCCTCTCTTTTCTAGTAAATAACAAGAACCTTGTTTGAGTCAGAGTTTTGAGTTGCCGTTCCAACACCCTTCAGGGTCTTTTCAGTGATACTTTTACAGGATAAAAAATTGTGGTCTTAAATTCTTAGTTTCTGCTCTTAAGTGATATATCATTTGTTGGTCATTCAAATACATACATACATAGTTGTCAGTTGCATATTGCGTTGTATAATTAATTATTATTATAAATAATTGAGCTCAGGTTGAAATGCAGATAACATGAGACCAGAGTA